>NW_028301576.1:14030000-14095000 GCF_042242905.1 Orbicella faveolata
AAACTAGAAAAATGTGCTTAAACGTAAAATCGCTTATCTAAAAAACACCACTTATGGGTATTAAGTTGATTAATTAACAGAGCTATTACAATACAAGGTTAACGTAGTAAATCCAAAAATGCTCTCAATTAATACCAATAATGTAGTGTTAAAAAATTGTAATACTTAAAGATAATGCATAGACCCCCCCCCCTTTTTTTTTTGTATTTCTATATTTTTTTCTTGTTCTGTGTAGTTACTTAGCTGTCACGTTTTCTTTTTCTTTCATGTATGAGAAAAGTTATTCTACATTGTAAAACTTCAACAGTGCATGTAAGTGTAACGTACGTGTGTTTTAGGTGTATTAATAAAGTGCTTCATTTAAAAAAAAAAAAAAAAAAAATCTTTTAAGATTTTTATTTTTTTGATTTTTATTTTACCGTTTTCACCGTGGCATGAGAGCTGTTATGCTTGCGTTTGTGCTTGCTTTGCTAGTGAAAACGAGGCTTTACTAACCACATGTAGTTCAGCAACCACATACAATTTTACGGCTATAGCACTACAGTAGAGTGACTGATGCCAGATTTTACGGAAGAAACCACGGATTTACACAGGAAATGTCGAATTTAGTAGTGAACACGGAATTTATTTTTTTAGCCAGAAGGTCAGTTTCACTTTGAACTCTCGCCGACGGGTTACTATTTACATCTGATTAGTTCGTAAACAAAGTAAATGATTACAAAGTGAATTCCAAAGAGTTTCGCAGAGTTCTCGTGCCTGACCGCGATATTTTCAAAACTGGAACTTTTCCTGAAAAAACCATCAGCTCTCTTTTGATTGTTTTCATAAACAATAAAAAACGGGAAAGCGTTACTGTTTGGACATGAGCTGAGCCGTGAAAGCATCCTTATATTTTGTTTTCTAGTGTTGACCTTGAGCCTTCAGGGAATCTCTCGCAGGAAATTACACTTTCTGTGATTCAGCCCTCTAAAACCTCTATTATACCCAATCTAGGATCTTATGTTTTCCTTTAATGTGTCTTCTTTTTCGGTGACTTTCTGTTAATTGGTTATTTGCAAGGGATATGTATTGACCGTTGAACGAGTTATTTTCCGATCTTTAATTATTAAATCAAATACTAAATACTGTTGTTCACATTAGGAAAAAAAGGATGAGGTCAAGTGAGTGGAAGAGGGGTGCTTCAAAGAATTGGATTGATAACCCTCAACCGTCCGGACCTCGGTGACTATTACACGGAAGTAAGATATTTATATTGTCCTCACAAGAGTATCGCGTCCTTGTGGGTTAAACTAACGATTGCGCATGCGTAAGTGACTTAACCAAAATGTTATACGTGAATAGAACTAGTTTTAAGTCACAACCCGTGAAGTCGTTGGCGGTTTGAACGGATAGTGTGCGTGAGATTGCCGTTCTTAATTCGCTGCTGAACTGGTACCGTCAGTTAAAACACTTGATCGGGTGCCAAGCTGTTATATGATTATGAGAAAACTAAAATGTGTTCAGGGGTAAAGAGCTATCGAATTTCATTTAGTGTTATGTTAAAAGCAAGCAATTAAATATACGAGCCAAAACGCGAGTAAAGGTCCGGTAATACGGGCAACATTTTTCAAGTTGAAACCCTCAGTTGCGCGTATTACCACGTTTGTGACCAACTTGTCTCGGAGCAAAATACAGTGCCGCTAGTCTGCGGAATCCTTCTTGGTTAATCGTGCGTAAATAAAGATGGCGCCTTCTTCCATATAATTTAGCGTTTCCACGAGCTTCCACTTCGACTTCTGGCCGTCATTTTCTTGATATTCCGTGCCAGCGAAGTTCTCTCAGTATGAAGCTCAGTCGTTTCAGATACCTAGGTGAAAAGTTGTATTTTTGCGACAGTTCTTCCACGCCTTTTGCATTTTTTGCTGCTTGTTTTGAAGGGCCAAACGAGACTATGATAGTCTCGAGTCTCTGTACAGGGCAAATTTCTGACTTTCCATGAGTTACTGGTCTACTTCGAATTCACCCTCGTCTTCACTGTCCGCCATGTTTGTTTTTGTTTGCCGCGTTGCCGCGCCTCGCGGCAGCCAATCATAAGCGTTGAATTCAAATTTGTTGCGAGACAAGTTGTAGCTTCAGTGGTAATACGAGCAGCAAAACTAAAATTTGTTGCAGAAAGTAGGACTCGAGTCTACTTCGGGCAGCATGTTGCCTCAACTTGCAACACTGTATTTTGCTGCGAGACAAGTTGGTCACAAACGTGGTAATACGCGCAACAATGTGTTTCAACTTGCAATGCAACAATGTTGCGAGACAAGTTGAAGAAAAATGTTGCCCGTATTACCGGACCTTAAACTGTGGCATTCTACTTTTGCCTAATTTTATTAATTGACTTTTCTCGCTCCTCTCGTTCCGTTGTATTCTACCTTTCACTTTGTTGAGTTTTTTAAGTTTGTCCTATATTTAAAATCACAACCTCCTCTGATGCGAGTTGGATTAGCGCGTGATAATTACGCTTTGCTGAGCCTTGGTCACCTTAGAGCTGGCGCCTGGCGCTTGTGCCACCTTTAAAACGTTTAATTAGAAAATTTAGGTGTAAACTGTTATCAAAGATGGCCCACTGTTAAAACGAGCAGTATGCCCTAGAAATCCTTATTAACTTTGTGTGCTTTTAATTTCCCCTTGTCCACCGAGACAGAACGAGATAAATTACTTTGCGTGACTTATATATATCAACTGACCCTTTCGTGAAGGGGGAATTCTTCGACGTGTTTCACCTTTGTTATGTCTTTTTCCTGCTTTCCAATATGCATCGAGCATATGCATCGAGCCGTGAAACCATTCTTGGTTTATTACTCTTTCCATGCATGTATACCTGCAGGGAATCATTCGCAGTATTCTCACCGCATTTCTAATAAGCGTATCGCGATAACGCGCTACATTCCGCTAATCCCAAGGGTCTAGGTTAGTGGCGTCTAGAATGATCCTTTGCGGCCTTTCGAACATAAAATCTGACTGCGCAGTGCGAAATTTCGCAGTTTGACGAGATTGCCGTGGAAAGACGTTTTGCGCCCCTCCCTCCTCCCCTGGTGGCGGTGACCACCTCTCACCCGGAGTTTACCCGGCCTTGCCACATATCTTTTGCTTAGGCGGTCGCGGGTTCCTCCCATAACTTAGTCTAATGTGATCGCAACAATAGATATGCAGTGAAGATAACTTACTACTACACTTTGTTTAATTCAACGCTCTAAAACCTTTCTTTACCCAATCAATAATCTTTTTTCTTCTTCTTCTTTAATGTATCTTGCTTTCAGGGGACCTTCCATTCATTAGTTATTTATAATCACAGGGGATATTTATTGAAGGTTTAATAATCTTTTTGATCGAATAAAAAAACTAAATATTGTTGTTTACGAGAACAAAAGTGGCTTGAGGTCAAGTGAGTGGAAGAGGGGTGGTTCAAAGAATTGGATTGATAACCCTCAACCGTCCGGACCTCGGTCAATAGTATGTGGAAGAAAGATATTTATATTGTCCTGGCAAGAGTATCGTGTCTTTGTGGGACATACTGTAGATTGCGCGTGCGTCAAAGACTTACCCAAAATGTTATAGAACTAGACTGAAGTCACAAGTAGACAACTCGTTGGCGGTTTAAACGGATAGACCGTGTGCGAGAGACTGCCGTTCACAATTCGCTGCTGACCACGTACCATCTTAAAACGCGTGATCGGATTGCAAGCTATTCCCGCCATTAGATATTATCATAAAATTAAATGTGTTCAGGGGTAAAGAGCTTTTGAATTTTGTTTAGTGTAATGTTAAAAGTAACAAATAGTCAAATATACAAACCAAAACATGAGTACATTGTGCATTCCAACATAACGTAATTATTTTCGTTTTGTTTCGACCGTTCAGTTATGTTGAGGGTTTTAAATTTAATTGTTCTATCTTAAATCGATATATCCACTGAGGCGTTCAGTTCTAAGAGTTAAATGAGCGCGTCATAATACAAGCTTCACTGATGCCCTGGTGACCTTGGTGCTAGGAAGAGGTGTTTGTGCCACCTGTGAAAACTTTAAAGGAGGAAATTTAAATTTTCCATTCAAGTGTATACCTTCATCAAAGATAGCCCAGTGTTAAAAAGAATGTGAATTTACGAGCGACATACGCTTGAAATCTGTCTCCAACGTTTCCTTTTTAAAAAGCTCATTTGCGCACCGACAGAGAAGGAACCAAATTACATTGCGTGACCCTATTGACTTCAGTTGCGAAGGGGGAAACCCCAAAGTGTTTCACTTTTGTTATGACGTTGTTCTACTTCACATTTTCTTCACTGCTTTAAATTTCTTCGAAATTAAAATCGCAACCTGAACTCAGTCTTTCAGTAGCTGAGAGTTTGATCAGAGCGTATGATTAATGTGTGATCAAAAATTTGCCTTTTTTTCACTAGTTTGTCACTCGGCGTGACTTCATTGATTTTTTATTGTGAAAGGGAAAGGCCCCCTATGTGTTCCCTTTTCATGACTCATCCTCAGTGTAATTTTTGTTGTTGCTGTTTTATGTTTGCCTTCTTGTTTGTTTGTTTTTTATTATTATTATTGTTTTGCTCTATTCTTTGTTGCTGCTGGGTTTTTGTTGTTGTTGTTGTTGTTGTTGTTGTTGTTGTTGTTTGGGGGGGGGGTGGGAGTGTTACGTAAAACTAACCAATTGGGGAGATTTCATTTGATACGACGTAACCAATATACATATGCATTTTTAAAACATTCTAATTGCTGGCAAACTTCCTTTCTCTCAGCAAATATTAATCAAAATGTCCTATCTTTCAGCAATAGATTTAGCCACCAGCTTCCAAAACGTCTACATTTTAAATTCAAATTAACGTTGACAGGATGATATTGCATTCAGCCTAAAAAAGGTTGTGGTAAAAGTTTCATTAGATAGGAAACCCTGCCTCACTGGCACTGCATATTCCAAGACTAGTATAAGAAAAGACTTAGCGACGTTCGACTTTCGAGCAGTTTCAGGTCATGTCCTTGGCAATCACAGATTTCATCAGCCTAAGCAAACCCGACCGCCAAGTTGCTCCTCACCTGGCATTGGCAGAAATGAATACCGCAAGTTTCATCTACAGAAGCATCAACTGAGTGCTTTTCAACGAAGCACCTCCACGTCTTTGTGCAAGAAAACATTCAGTTTGCACCACAGTCCTGCGCACACTCTCAGGTTGACCCTTCGCCAACTGCTCTTTCAATTTTCATTTCAAGTGAAAATGAAAACTTTGACGGAACGGTGAATTTGTTTTGCAAGCAGACTCTCCATTAAGATTGCCGTATTTGAATTGACGTGTTAAAAGACCATTGTGCTAGATTGCGACAAGGATTTTATGGAAGGTTAACCAGATCTTCCAGGTCGATCTGCCATGTTTGAAAATTCTGTAAATAGTTTCGCACATGCTGCGTGCCGTTTGCACGTTCTCCACGCATGAATAGCGAGGTCGATCAAATCGACTTTTAATGGCTTCCTTTTCGTCTGTTTTTGAGATCACTTTTTGTGCATACACTAAAACCACTATTTTTTTTCGTTTTGTTTTCAATCTCGGTGAATAAAGGCACAATACTGATTTACTTCGATTTCAAAGAATAACTGTTAAATATTCTTACAAGCAGACGAACGATAATCCTGAGCTGGTCCTCTTCTCTCGCAAGCCTCAAGTCTTTTGTTAAAAATAATCCAGATACCTGTTCGACCAAGGTCGATTTTTTCTGGCTTAAAGCATAAAATATTTGAATTAAAAAGAAGCAAAAAGGTGTTAACGCGGAGTACAAAAAATGAAGTCAAGTGAGTGGAAGAGGGATTGAGTCAAAGAATGGCATAACCCTCAACCGTCCGGACCTCGCTCAATGCAAATAGGAAAATTAGGTATTGATATTGTTATGGTTATAGTGTCGCTTCTTTGTGGTATACCTGTCGCATGTGCTGTTCTCTGCGCGTGCGCAGATTGCCTTCTACTAAATCACTCACAATTGACTATTTTCATGACGCTTTTATTTCATATTATTTCTTGTCAGGTTCATTTTCTGCCTCGTATTTCTATATCAATGCACTAAAATACTAGAAACTCTTTGAAAGGTGCTTATCAAAAAACACTTTGATAGGCTTTGCTATGTGACAAATGTAAACTCTTGTTGAAGCGTGGCGACGCACGATTTGAATTTTGAGAGGCTCTCACAGACGCCTAAGCAGTTTTTCTCTTTATGGAAGTTGTTGTTTTCTAACGAGATAAGTGCGAAAAATATCAAATTCGCGTCTTATTCAAACGTACCACACGGAAATTCGCGTTAATAAAATGTATGTAAACACAACTTTTCGACAATACGCATTAATTTTATAACGCGTAAATTTTGTTCGCGTTGTTAGCATGCTTCGTTATATTCCTGTAATAAGGTAATTTGTAGTGCATTGCAAATTAAACTTAAACCGAAACTTTGCCTTCTCTAAGCCAATCGCCAATCACAATGAATTAATTTTCTTCACCATGGAAACAGCTCTTGATCCTTTTACGGATGCTTTCGCCTTTCGGTGCATGTCCAAACTTTGGCATACACATAAAGTAACAAAAACCAAATGTAGTGCAAGTATGGCGCACTCCACCATTTAGAAAAACAGAATCAATGATGCACAAATCTAGTGGAAGATATCAACAGATTTACACCGAAATTATCGAATTTCATCAGTTTCATGTTATCTTTGAAGCAAACCACCTAGCAGTTACGCTATTTTGCAAAGAATGGTAGATAACGGAAACATTAATAGTGAAAGGAAACTGACTCATGCGCAGGTGATCATGCATCCCACAAAGAGGACAATTTCCTGTGTGAAACATATAAATATTTTAATTTGTACAAAGTTGACTCGAGTTCCGGACGGTTGAGGTTATCGATTTTTATCAGCCTCACCTCACTTTTTATCAGCGTTACTTCCAAAATTAATTTATTTCATTCCATATTGCTTTCCAACAGTTATCAGCCTAATGGAATTATTTATCTTTAAAATAATCTGCCAAAATTCAGTAACACATTTGAAGATGAGTCAGTATCAACGCTAAAAGATGGTGTTTTGATGTCATCTTTATTACATTATTATTCCTAACTTGATAGTGATGTCAAGATGACATGGAAATATCGTTTTTTGGCGTCGATATTCATTGTAAAATTTAAAATAATTAACGGGAATTTGTTGACATGTTCCGTCTGAACAAATTTGAAATGCATACTTCATGCAACACTGGAAAAATTATTTTCCATAAGAAATGTAACATTGTATTTTGAAGAATCTGCCGGATCGACTGATTAAATACGATGCGAAAACGCCATAATCAAACGCTGTAAGGTAACTCGATTTACCCTGGGACTCTTTCATGCTTTGTGCGTTATTTGTATTCGAATAAATTATCTTAAATATTCCTCAGGCTCTTAACTAATCGTTAACCATCAGATCAGAATGGAGGTTTCATGAGAACGGCTTCAAATACCGGACTACGAAAGTTTGACATGTAAAATATTTTGCTTGCCATTCTAAGAAGAGCTCGTTGAACTATTAGAAACTGTTGGAAACAATCGACTGGAAAGGAAACTAATACAAACTAATCCATCCAGACTTGCTATGCGAAACTCCAGAGCTTCACATACAAAATCTAGGGATTTCAATATTTAAGAGCGTTCTAGTCCTCGCTCCTGGAGTAAGCCTGCTTGGCTTGGCGGTTTTTACGCAATTTTAGCGCCCTAAGAAAGCGCCGAAGCCGCGATAACGAGCGTCAAAAAGCGGCGAAGCCGTGAGCAGCCTGGAAAAGAAACAACTGAGAAACGCGGCTTCGCCGCTTTGTGCGCTCGCGCTCAAATTGCTTAAACCGCCAAGCTACGCAGGCTATCCTGGAGTTCAAATAAAATCTTCACTTCCATACATACATACAAACTTTGTTAAAGCTCCCTAAGTGGGTTTTTCCGCTACAATATAAACGAAAAATACAATTTGAAAAATGAAATGAAATGTCAGAAAAGAAGGATCATCCAACTGTGTATGAACGCTCTGAAACTGTGGGGTGGCTTCCGTAGCATGCAATCCATAGATTTACTGACAAGAAAGACGTACTGATCGGTCTTGTGTGGCTCAATTGGTTTCACGTTGAAGTCCAGACGACAATATGAAACAACACACGAAGCATCCTCATGCGCAGTCGATAATATCATCCCACAAGGAAGGCAGACTCGAATCCAAACGATATAAATACTCGCGCTTTTGGCTAACATAATACGAGATCCGGACGGATGAGGGTTATCAATTTAGCATTGTTTCAAAACAGATCTGATTTGTTCCTACCCCTCTTCCACTCACTTGACCTCAATTTTGTCATAAAGAATAATTTTACGTATTTTTTAAATAAGTAGCGGCCAAAAGCAGGTCACATTTTGAACAAGTCTACAAAGCCCTAGTTCAATGGTCGATCGAAACAGAGATAACCTCAATGATCAGAGGCCTTCACAACGACAGTTTTACACTGATGTTATAGAAGGCAAAAGAAAACGTTTTCCATATTATTATTATATAAGAGTTTCCATGGTTTGTCTACTCATGCGTATGGTTTCAAACAACAAAGGTCGTCTTTCACCCGAGCTATATAAAATATGCAATTTTCTCTAAACCCAGCGGCTGACGCCAGGTAACCATCGAAGTGGTTAAGACTGCAAGTATTAACTGAGAATTTTTGCCTCAGATCCCTCACCCACAGACGTCACCTCACTTACGAAAATTGATTTATTTATCACAGTTAATTTTGTAGAAAAGAAAACAAATACCACGCTCGAGGCAATGATATTGTATTTCCTAAATCTAAACAGTACAAAGACAAACTTTTGATCAAGGCCCAAACACATCGCTTTCCCCTGGATAAAACAGAAATGGCCCTGAGTGAAGAACACCGCAGCGGCCGGGTTGAACGAGTGGTTTTTTCCACCGGTAACCGTTTTGGAAAAAATAAACAGATTATCATATTTGAGGGTCTTTCATTTTTGCGTGTCCTCAAATTATCCTATTCTAACAACACGCACCGGCTTCTATTCGACAGGTCGAGATCACCACTAACGGCTTTTTTCGCCGGTCAAAGGGGCTAGGTTTGGGAGAGACAAACAGATTATGATGCCAAAAGGTCATTCAGACTGTTCCTTGTGCTCAAATTATTCTATGCTGTGAATGAGTCTATGTGCATATGCAAATTTCGTAGTTTTTTGTCGCTTTCGGGGTGACGTAAGACAAAACAGGATAGCAATAACCAATGAAGTAAGAGAATAAATTGTACTTCTTAACAATAGGTTATTGATTTAACCACAAGCATTAAAATACACGTAGCTCGTCAAAAATATTATTGTTAAAATATTTTATAGACCTGAAATAGATATTCTATTTCAAGGGTAACACGATTCTGCCTTTTCATCTAATTTTCTTTCAAACAAAAAACAAAAATATTACTAATTCTACTTAGTTAGGTTTCTTGAGGCTAAATAATTATATTGAGTAGGCCTCTCCAAACGTTGCTGAGAGTACTTGAAACAAAAAACAAACAGAAACAGGTGCCTTTAAAGCGAAGCCAAGATTATTGAAGCATGCGCAGGCGGTCATGTATCCCACAGTCCCCCACAAGGAAGGCATTTGCCTGTGTAAATAATATAAATATGTTAGGTTAATGAACCAAGGCTTGAGGTCCGGACGGTAGAGTGTTATCAACCAGTCAAATTGAACCACCCCTCTTCCACTCACTTGACCTCATTTTCAGTCAACGCTTCTCTGAACGAAAATTGTTTTACTTCTGAGACCAACTCTCTTCCATATGTTTTTCAACAACTATTGTATGTAATGTATGTGTATACTTAATTGGCCACTCCCCATTGGGGCTTTTCAGGACCAATGTAAACAAACAATGATAAATAAATAACTAGGTTAAGAATCCCAACTGGCGGGAGGCAGACCAGTTGGCTTTTTACAAGCGCAGCCGAGAATTTGAACTCGGGGTTACCGAGAACAACATCAGCTAGCGGTCAGAACTGGATTTGAACCCGGGACCTACAGATTTCGAATCCGACGCTCTAACCCGACTCGGCAACGCTGCCTCCAGCGAATGAGGCCGTTCTTTCAAATTCCAGATCAACAGAATTTTGATTACAAAAAAAAAAAAATTTGAACTAGTTGAACTAGCCATCTAAAGAAAACTTCAGGTATCGACGAGAAGCGGTTGTAAATGAAATGTTCAAGAATCTGACTGACTGATGCGATAAATGGAATACCACGAATCTTAAGTGCTGTTCAGTTAAGAACCTCAGTTCATCAATCGATTATTTCACGCTTTGTGCGTTATTTACTAGATGCAGATTTCGTCAGATGACGTAAGAAAGACAATTGAAGCTTTGGACAAACCATCCTGGACAATACATTAGTTTGAGCTGATCTTTTATAATGAGTCAAAATGTTCATAGGAGATGTATTCATCTGCAAGTTCATGTGATAGTTGTCGGAGTAAGGCCGAAGGCCGAAACAACTATTATTTTTAATGTTTTTGACTACTTTTTGACCTATAACAGCAACCGTTTTGACAGTAGTAGTCGTTTTCGTTTCTTGGCGTCGTCGTTTCTAAGGTATGCGCCATAGACGCAGACTGCGCAGTGAAACCAGATGGGCAGAATCACCAGAATTCGGTTATTTCAAAATGGTTGCTCCCAGAGTTCTCGTTTTCCGACCGCTGGTCAAGGGGAACGAAGGCTGTGGGAACGAAGGCTGTGGGAACGAAATTGGGCGTCGTCGTTAAATCATCTTTTACGCACGCGCAGTTGGAAGTACGTACCATAAAGATGTACACTTCTTGACAGAACGAAATAAATATCCAACTTTTGCTTCTTAATCTTCTTAATCTGAGGTCCGGAAGGTTGAGGGTTATCAATCCAAATTCTTAAATCACCCCTCTTCCACTCACTTGACCTCACTTTCTCTCCTTTTTTTTCTTGACAAATAAATCCGTAGAGTAATTGTTAGCAAGCGTGCAAGTCTTTGAGGTAGTCTTGCACTCGTTTCTGGAGTTAACTGGCGTAATTTCTGCCCCCCAATTAACTACATAATCCGTAACTCAAAGTTTGTTTTAATAAGGGTAAGCAAGACCCCATATGAAAGAGACCATATGAAATTTCGCTTTTGACTACTACCATTGAATAAGGATTTATTATTTCGCTATTAAGCCATGTTCTAGTATTTCGGCCTCTAGTTTTTGAAGTCATACCGATTACATAAAGTGCATGGGAATGATGAAGTTAAAATAATTATTGTATTGTGCATTCTCTCGTCGTAATATCGTGAAAGGTGTAACAGTGGAATGATAATAATACACTTTACATGTATAACCGAACTCTCAAGCAAGTGGTTTAATCTAAGAGTCTTTTTTTTTTAATTCTCTCTTGCTAAGTTTACCGAATCATGCGCAGTTGATAACACCATCCCATAAGGATGGCAGACTCCAATACAAACGATATAAATACTCGCACTTCCGTTTACTCCAGACCGAGGTCCGGACGGTCGAGGGTTATCAGTTTAGAATTCTCTCTCCGGCGCGAATTCTGATTTGTTGTCACTCCTCTTCCACCCACTTGATCTCACTTTTTATCTGATCAAGAAAATTTTTCCTTGCTTTTTTAACATCCAATTAGCAGCCGAGTACAAGTCATACTCTAAGCTAGAAATTTTGAAACAAGTCTTATAAGGTTGTCAACAGTTGAAACATATAACCTAATCATCAGATACTTTTTCCACGAAAGTCGTACCCTAATGTTTAAGAAAGAAGAAAAAAAAACGTTTTCTGTCAGAGATTCAGTTATTGCCTGCACGTGCGTATGCTATCATGTCTTCCGACTGAACTCTGTAAAATTGTGGGGTTTTTTTTTCTAAACTTTGCGAGTCCCAGCGGTTGTCGGTTACCATCGAATTGGTTAAAACTAAGATTATTAACTGAGAATGTTTGCTTGAAATCCCTCATCCACACGAACAGATTGATCAATTTATCACTGGTAATTTTGTAGACTGAGGAAACCAACTGAAAACGCTTGAGGCAATGATATTGAACTTAGCTCAAAGACAAACTTATGATAAAGTCCCAAAGACATCGCTTTCCCCTGGGAAAAACAGAAATGGCCGTGGCTGAAGAACTCTGCTCCGGCTTCTATTCGACAGGCCAGATGGAACTTGTGATTTTTCTGCCGGTAATCGTTTTGGAAAAGACAAACAATTTTAAGTGATGCTAGAGAGTCTTTCATTTTCATGTGTGCTCAAATTATTTTATGCTTTGAATGAGTTAATGAACGTATGCAAATTTGGCAGTTTTTTATCGCTTTCGAGATGAATCAAGACAAAACAATATGACAACAATCAATGGACTAAGTGGATAAATTATCTGACTTCCGTACAAAAGGCCATTGTTTTAACAACACATACCCTTAAAATAGACACAGTCGTTAAAAAGCATTCTAGTTAACAAATCGAATGCGGTTTAGCGTGGTCTGTACTCTTATGGACAACGATACGCGTCATCACAGTACTAGTGGTCAAAATGTTGTGGACAATATCAACGTAAAAGAAAATGCTTTTTCAGAGCGCGAGCTGGAAATGACATTGCGTGACACATTGACGCGAGCAGCGTTGTGTGGACTCTTATCGACAACAGCAAATTAGCCAATCAGATTGCCAGATTGACAACAATTGTGGTTAAAACCTGAAATCGCCATTCCATTTCCAATGTAAAACGATACCGTACTTTCGGCTAATTTTCGTTTAAACAAAAGAAAAATTGCTAATTCTAATCGTAAAAATAAGGAATATTTAGTTAGCAATTTGCCTTCCAAAAACGTGCTATGTGAAACCAAAATTATGGCTGGTTTGCAGTGTCACGCCATCAAAAATAAAAATCGTAACCATTCAATAAATTAAGTCAAGAAGCTGAGATATCAAAGATGATTGATATATAAATAACCTCGCCAATTTTTAAGTCTGTACGGTTTTCCATCTGCGCGTTATTCGGAAAAGTGTTTCACTCAAATTTATAGAGCTTTGTATGGTGTCGCCATGTTTGTGTCCCTCGGACGGACACAAACATGGCGGCCGTAAAGTAACAGAAACATCTGTCATTGAGTTTTGCCACTGAAACGATACTTTATTACTCTAGAGCTCCGATACATTGAAATTAATAGTTTGTCTGGAGCAAGAACTGTTTAGTTAGTAAAAACTTGAGCAATAACTCATCTTTTGACTTACTCGACAGCCTTATCGAGCCGCCATTTTAATGTCACGCAATGCATAAACTTGGAAATTCCGACGTGCTCCATTACATAATGAGGAACCGTGTCGGGCTTAAACGTTGCAAAACGTCAAGTTATTAGAGGGTCTTACATCTGATGAAACTAAAACTTCACAAGGATTGGTAATTTCTTATTTTGGAAATTGATGACGTCACATGAAAACCGGCAATTGGCGCATGAGTAGGTGGTCATGCATCCCACAGTATACCACAAGGAAGGCTTTCGCTGAGGGTTATCAACCTGTCAAACCCCCTCTTCCACTCACTTGTCCTCGCTTTGTCAGCTCTGTTCTGAACGAATTGTTGTTGTTGTTTTTTTATCTTCTGAAACCAATTTGTTTTCTTCTACATTTTGTTCAACAGTTATAATCCCGGATGGAGGCCGTTATTTCAAATTCCTAATCAATAGAATTTTAATGGCAACCTTTCAACAAATTCAAGGAACATTATCGCCAGCCGTTTAGAGAAAAGTTCTATTATCGCTGAGGAACGGTTGCATCTGAAATTTTAAAGAATCCGATCGAATAACGTGATAAAAAGTCTAACTAGAATAACGTGGCCATTAAACTAAAGTTTCGTAAAGTAGCTCAGTTCATTCAATCGATTATTTCACACTTTGTGCTTTACTTACATTCGAATACAAATTTCGTCATGGTGACTTATTGACGTAAAAAAGACAAGTGGAGATTTGTTTTGGACTAAAAGTAGTTCGGCCTCACCCCCGCTTGATCCGTTGCCATCTTGGATTATTTTTTTTGAGGGAGAGGGGTAGGAGCGTAGGGAGAGAGAAATCTGGGGAGAGAAATTTAAAAAAATACTCTGAGTAAGGAAGTCGGGGTGGAGTGACTAAGTGTTCTCGCTTTACATGATCTCTTTTGACACCACTCTAGAGAGTAGTTTTGTTATCTCGCCAGATTTGTCTCGCTCCACAATCGCGCATGACGGCCTATAGATGTTTAGCTCACAAAATAAAGGGACTGTTAACTAGTGTACCTTAAACACCAAGTGTGCTTGCTGACCTGGCCTCAGTTTTCATCAAAAAAATAAAATTCACCTTTCATTTTTTTTAAAGAAAACAAAAATTACATCCGCTAAGGAGATCCTGTCTTCATTTTGTATTTTGTCAGTGGATCTAGGTAACGACAGTTTCTTCTAAAAATTACAATGATGTTAATTAACCATGTCGTTTATTGGGGTAATTCTAGTTACCGTAAATATTGGACAGCCCCATTTGTCTAAAATAAAACTGTTGACGATAAGGTTCCAAGCCAGCGCCCCTTCAGTCACTATGCTAAGCTTGGTTGACTTACTTGAATAAGTGTTTCCCCATAGCTCTTTAAGGCATCAGAACGGAGAAGATGAAATGCTTCGTAGTGGTTGCTGTGTTGTTGACTGGAATTCAGGGCGGTGAGTGAATAATTGAATTATATATGTTAACCGGAGGACGCACTCGTCATGTAAGAACTGCTCTGTCAGCGAGCTTTCAAATCATGGCAGCCTTCTCGTTTCTTCGTCGGGTTAACAATTGACTGCCTCTTCCTTACGCCTAAGAGAAGCTCTCGATTCCAGGGCCGCAGCTACTAACAGACAAACAGAAGCACTGCCTCAGTTATTTTTTTTTCTTTTTTTGTTATTTATAGTCATCATAAACACCCGAAATACCTAGGAAGACAATTTATCTATGGACACTGCCTCAGTCAATTTTTTTTCCCCTGGCTACGGCCCTGAATTCAAATGACCACCCAACTCCTGGAGAGAATTCAGGTGCTCTTTTTTTGTTTTTTTCTTTTATTCGTGAACCAAAACTACCAGCTTAAAATTTAGCGATTACTTAAAGCAGATGTGTACACAATGATCGAATTTCGTTTGCCGTCGCTCAGGGCTGTGGCCTCTTACTGTCTTCCATTTTTCCCCACAAGCTTAAATCGTGTTTGAAATATCAGCGTTATCCAACGTATTGAAAGTGTTAGGCCTCTCTTAAATCGTTTTCGTTTTGCTTAGCCTGAGAGTTTTAAGGGAAATGGAGATGTACGTTTGAATTTTTCATTTTAGAAGAAAAATTAAGCTAATCATTTCGGGAACTACTGTCAAACTGAGAACCCACGTGAGAATTTCTCATCCGAGAGAGATGAATTATTATTACCACTGACGTGTAGGTTCTTTTTTTAGCACATGTAATTCGTGGGGCAAGGAGGACCAAAGTAAAACACTCAATATTTGTTTTATAGATAACATCTTTCTTAAGACAATATAGAAATTATTTTTAAAACGATTGATCTTTTTCATCTTTTTGTGTATAACGAAAACATTTTTATTTACTAAATGGACTTGTGCCCACATAGTATTCGTTTAGCTACCCAGGTCCAGCAAAAGTAGCGACCTCTCTGGTTCGAACGTAGTGATAAAATATATAGAAAGGAAGAAAAGAAACAAAACGGAAGTGTTATCTAGTATTCGCATTATTGACTTGTCTTCGCGGGAGCATATTTTGGCCACTTGAAACCTGATACAAACCCTCATTCAACCAGCCACATATTTCGGACTTTTTCACTTTCCACTCGTTGGTCTGTGGGAAAAATGAATACTTCACTTCTCTTTTTAGATCTCCCGATGCAAACCGAGTATCTGAAAATCTTAATCTCTTTCCGAAATATTCG
Organism: Orbicella faveolata; assembly: GCF_042242905.1. Lineage (NCBI taxonomy): Eukaryota > Metazoa > Cnidaria > Anthozoa > Scleractinia > Merulinidae > Orbicella > Orbicella faveolata. The sequence goes on from NW_028301576.1 coordinate 14,046,015, forward strand.
TATGGTCTTCGGGAAGATTCGGGCGATGTTCGGCAATCAGTTCCGAATTCTGAAATAAGTCCAAGCGAGTTTATTAATTTTCGAAGGACCTTTTTGAGGTCCTTAATTTTTAGGGGGCTTAGATTCGGAAGGGCGTATTTTCAGAACATCATGGAATCTTACTTACTAGCGAGCACAAACAGTGCCATACGAATGCCAAAGGAGAAATAAAACACTTAATTTCAAGTTTCTTTTTTCTTTTTCAGCTTTCACCATACGATGCTATGAATGTGCGCCCAATTTCTCTAACTTCAGCAGTGCAAACACGTGCAGCAATCCAACTGACACCATAGACTGCACCGATCCATTCTACGATTCCTGCCTTTCCTTAAGCATTACAGGACTTAGAGGCAATGCATCAGATTTTGCTGAGTTCACTTTCCACTCATTCAACTGCACTGCGAAATTTCTGTGTGACGACATTAAGAATTTCACATGTGATTTGTTGAAGAGCAAAGCCAACGCACCTGGTGTCAAGCTCGTGAACTGCGAAATATCCTGCTGTCAGGGGATCTCTGTAATAAACCCCTAGAAGGACCCTCGGCTTCGTGGTTTCCACGACGCATCACGCCACCGAGTCGCTCAGGAAGTATCACCATCAATTTCCCCCTAAAATGCGCCCTATTTGGTATTCTGGACGTGATTCCTTTGGTCGTCCTGAACATATTTTGACAATCTGTTTAAGCTGAATAAGGTTGCAGATCAATGAATATATGAACAATTGTTTGATGATTTTTGAATGTGAATTAAAGAAAAAATAAAGCTTATACAAACTATGGTATACGTATAGTCTATGGTTAAGTGTAGTTGATGCAAAACCAAGATGCACTTTTCGACACTCAAATAAAAATCGCTCTAAATCTTTCATAATGAAACACATGATAAGTACTTTCCGCCAGACGTTTAACGCCGTTGCTGTAGGCCGAAGAGATCAATTAATATTTTGGGAAGCAAACCAGCGTTGAATAAGTGAAAATGTTAGGCCCGCCAACCAAATCATGTGTCTCCATAGCAACCTTTTTCTCATACCCAGACCCCGACGACTGAGAAGGACATGACACCCGGGGAAACACCCATCTAAAAAGGACAGGGGCGCTCGTCCGAAATTTTGAAAAAAAACCTACGAGGTACCAAGATCCTGTTTTGTGAGCGTGGCTTCATTTTTTTTTTTTTTTTTCAGGCCTGAGAGGTGCCAATTCGGAGACAAAATTAAAAATCAGTTGATTTTCAAATATCTCCTGTCATACTTTTTTTTTCGGCTTAATACTCGAAAGGCGCAAGGCAAAAGCTCCGACTGTGAACACAGCGGTCAAACGTCGGGCATGCGCAGACGTTTGACCGCTGTGTTCCCGTTGCGGACCTTTTGAGACTGAATACCCTAAGAGGCACCAAAACCACTTTTTTAACCCTAAAAGGTACGACGAGTACCCCCGCCCTTTTTTTAATGGGAGTCCCCCCGGGTATGCATAATACCGTTTTAATCACACGTAGAATAGGATGAATCCTCTAGGGTAGACAAAGTCTTTTGTACGAATTAGGACTATTATGCGTGGAAAACAGAAGCAAATGTTTTGTAAACTCAAGTAAACCCAATACAGAGACAAGCACTGATTTGAACGTGGAACATTGAATGAAAAATTATCTTCTGAATTCAATTGTCATGAAGGAAGAAAAAAAAAAAAGGAAGGTCAAGTAAGTGGAAAAAGGGAGATTCAAGAAAAATCTGTTACTCAGTGACAAGTTCGAAACTTCGCGGTCCGTCAGTTACATCATTACACGAATACAAAGGTAGTTCGGTGGGGCAATAACTAAAATCAACAAATCAGATTACTCCATTGCCGGTCCACTATTCTACTTGCAATGGACTGTCCCGAATGATTCTGCATGAAAACCCTCGAGAAAATTTACTGGTAGTTTTATGGCTTACGTCTCTGAAAGAACTTGCTTTCAGATTAAATATTCCTCTTCTTTATATCTTCCATCTTCGGAGACCCAGGGACTGCTAGTCGGGACGATGCGATATTTTTGGGCGCAAGGTAATTTACTTCAAGAGCAGACAAGCTCTTGAAGTAAACTTCCATCCTTCTCCGAGGATGAGTGGATAGATGCTTTCAGGGAAGGGTACCCATCCCTCTTGCTATCTTGTTTCATGTAAGGAAAACGAATTATAATTTGAGGTACACCAATATGCTCTATTTACCAAGGGTGGGCAGCACCAAGCATGGTCTGAAGTCTTTCCATTACTTTGTGTAATCGGGGCAAAAACATGGAGCGCTCTGTAAGAAACAACGTGCCATGGACGGTACAAAGAAATTATTAAGGAAGATTCGTCGCGTAAGATTTCAAATTTAAATTTATCCACGACATAATTTTTTACGATAAAAATTATTGAATTCTTGAATTTATGAATTTACTTAATATATTATTGACAATGTGATGTTTTTATATCTTTTATTGCAAAGATCATTTTAATTTCATGTACTCATATTTTAACTAATTTGTATTTTCTTTTGTTCACCAGGGAGGTAGAGGACAGAGAGCCTGGGAACGAGGTTGAGGAGACCTTTTAACATCACATGACAGTGAATAATCTCCCGTTTCCTAAGACCCTCATATCATCTTTTTAAAAAATTTTCAAGAATTTAAAAAGTTGTCCTTTTTCACGCGAGTGGGAGAAGCATTGTGTGACAGTCCAAATTCCTTCACACAGCCTTTGCTGAAGTTATAATATTGGAGAACTGTCAGAATTTATTGAGGACCGCTCTTGGTCCTCTTCCACCGTGACAGCAATTCTCGATGATTCCACGTATTTGTACCTCCTCGCCAGGTAAATAAAAACCAGGAAATTCAAGAAAATGACCACAGCAAGGAAAAAGAAATAATTTTCCAGTTTGCCCGCATTGAGATCTTGTGGGTACCAAGAACCGTCAGTGGCCTTCCTCACTATAGCTGCGAGAGCCCCCGCTACATAGAAGCCTATTCCAATGGTTGCCAAGTTTAGGCCCATGATCACACCGCGAAGGTAGAGAGGGGACTGGGAGTAGGCAAAAGCAAGTCCTGGGAATGGAAAAAAAAAAACAATAAAAATAAAACAAATGTGAGAAAATGAGAAAAACAAAACATTGGAATGTTTGATTGATATTCTTTCAGTCTTAGGGAACAGACTGAAACTGTTTCAACAGGGAGTAATTTGAAATCACTTGGTATGTACCAAAACAAGAGCAATTTTTAGCTGCTTTTTTTTGGCGGGGGGGGGGGGGTGGGGGGGTTGATTGGCTAACAATCTGGCTTCATTTGCAACTGCCTGTCACTAACACAGTCAAACCCCTGTTAAGCAGCCACCTATCGAGCAGCCACCCCTTAAGCAGCCAGTTATCAATGTCACTAAAATACTGTATAAAACCCCTATTAACCAGCCACCTAACTATTAAGAGGTGACAGCCACCTTTTGGCTGTCCCTATGAGGGTTTTTCTATTGCCTTTACCCTATTAAGTGAACATGCACTCAAAATGTAATACACATAGATTGGCTTTGTTTTGACAGATATGAGAATGAAATTGGAAGTGACAGTTGATAAAAACGTTCAAACACACATTTATTATGATTGCCTTGACACAATATTATTACATGTTCAATAAGGGATTAACGCAACAGAAAAAATAATCAAGTACACCAACCCCTATTAAGCGGTCAACCCCTATTAAGCGGCCATCTTCCATTTCCCCAAGGGGTTTGACTGTATAACAAGTACATCAAAGCAGGCTTTTTGCTAGAATTTTTGAAAAGTGGCCATCCAAAATGTACCATAGGGCGTGCTCAAAGGAGCAATTTATATTAGGCAACATATGAAAAATAAAACAATGTTCTTTAGAAAGTTGCTGTCCACAGGACGCCTGGACACCCATCTGGCTAAAAGCCTACATCCAAGGGTGCAGATTCATTTGTCACAAGCATTGGACAACGAAAAGCCCTGAAAATTTGAGTCTCCAACTGGAATCCTCCATAGGAAAAAAGATGGCGACTGGTACATTTATCCATAGTTCTTAGTGTAAGAAAACCTTAACATCGCTCATAAAAATGTACAGAAGAGTTATGAAATCTTCAAACCTAGGCTACTCAGTGTGCTTAGTACAGGAACAAATATTGTAAAAATTTGGCTTTCTTTGTGCCATATAGGCTGTGTTAGGTTCACGAGGTATTGTGGTAAAATGTACAGCCACCATCTTTTTTCCTACAGTGGATTGAACCTGTGACTTTAGACCAAGCTAGAAGGAGACTTCTAGCACACTAGCAATGCCATTTACTAGGTTCATAAGTGACATGTACACTGTATAATGCTAGGATTGGCTATGTCAAAAGCATACTGTGGAAATACTGTGACCAGGCATGTGCACCATGTACATGTATCACCACCTATGAGCCTTAAAATCTAACCTACTTGCCTGGAATTGAGGTTAACACTTCCCCAGTCCCCTGCAACACGTACTGAGGGACTTGATAAAAGATATTCATCTGAGAAGCATTTACTGGTGTGTCAAACGGGTGCTGCTCAAAATAGCCATGAGCATCAATGTACTTCTTTCTTTCAATCTCCATAAGTCCTGCCATGATCACAGATCCCATGGCAAACAGCATACCAACACCCATTTTCCTCAGCGGGGTGAAGTCGAAGCCAAAATGGCGCAGGGCGGGGTAGAGGATGCGATCTACAATTGGAATAAGAATTAATAACATGGTGATTTCAAAGAGGTACAGGGAGGCTGCTGGCATGGTAAAGTGTTCTGTGAGTTGTAGCTTCATGAAGGAGCCTTGAAGAAGGTAGCTAGTCTGACCCTAGAAGAACAAACAAACAAACTACAAATGAGCAGAGATAAGTTACATTCAAGTAAGAGAAACGAACTTTACACAACATACCATGTATTTGGCAAATAGAAAACCACAGGTGTTAACAATGTTCGTGACCTAATACAAGCAGTACCGGAGAACTGATTAATAACAGGTATTTGTAAACCTGAGCTGCAACCGAGAGATTCTTGAACATTTAAATAACCCAGTAAGATGCAACATAACGGAATAAATCTGACTGTTTTCAGTTTTTTATTCTTTTTCCCAGCAAATCATGCATATTAATATTTTGTTCAAAGTTTCCCTTGAGCTGGAAGTTTTATTTGTTTTTGTAGTTGCTTGCCCATTGCCCCTCCCCGGCTCCCCTCAAAATATAATGCCTCATCCTCTAGTCAAGAATGACAATGACTTTTAAAAAACCAATCATATTACATGTCATATGACCAACGTTATGTAAATAAATTGATACTGCTAATGGACTGACTGGAGCCCAGCTCAGTCTGTATAATCTATTACTTATAATTACCAAAATAAAACAACTGCTTAGCAGGGGTCCAATTTGTTTAATCACAGTATGATTACAGACAGAAATGGATGACAAAGTCCAATCATTAATTAATCAACACTACAGAATTTGATAACCATATCATAACAATATCAATAACCACATCATCAATTATTAAATACACAACTTGATAAATAAGAATAATTTTTGACAGTTACATTTGTCCCTGACCAAGACACATGAGGAAAGGAACATGTTACATAACACTGGAAACGACTGTGGTGTATGATAGAAAAGACCCTAACTGGATGAACCAGTAAAACCAGTCGAAAAACCACTGGACAATTACGGGACCCTCATTCTCTATCTGATCTGCACCCAGGGGTGACACATCGGCTTTGATCCGTCTGTATATTAGTTACCATAGATCCGTCTGTAAACCAGTACACAAAAAATGATGTATACTGTCCAATTTGTATGCATGACAAATATGTACACTGACTAATAGCATAATGGATTGTTAGTTTACTGATGTATTAATGTTTCTGGTGTAAAAGCGTTTTTAATGCTAATGTTAACATAACATATAACGTAACATATCTTAATTGACCACTCCCCCAATGGGGCTTTTCAGGGCCAATGAAACCAAATGATGAAACAAATAATGCAAATGAACATAACATGGTTAAAAATCCAAACTGGCAGAAGGCAGACCAGTTGGCTATTCACAAGCAATTGACTGAGGAGTTGAACTAGGGTCTACCGAGAAACAACTCCGGCTGAGTGGTCAGAGCGGGACTTGAACCCGCGACCTCCGGATTTCAGGTCCGGCACACCAACCACTCGGCCACGCTGTTCAGTAGAGTTTGAGATTAGTCAACATCAACACTAAAGGAAAACTTATTATATGAACAGAAAATTTGACTGCAGACTATAAAGTTCTAAAACTTAATAAAACATTTACATCCTAACCTGGATTTTAATTGGCATAATCATGCATTTGTTTCTTGGATTATTAAATCCTATAGTGCAGTTTACATTCACATGTACCAAAAACTTTAACACAACTTAAAGAGTTTTTTGTGATGTTCACAGTATAACACAGATGCAATCACAACCAGAAGTGATTAACACCCTACACGGTGAGATGTGCACATTATGTGTACATCTATGTGCTTTTTCTAAGATAGCAAACAAGGTAAGGTCTACCTACCTGTCCATAAATTGTCCAGTAGAGGATAAATGTAAGAAATATTGGAACAATTCTCAGCACAGACTTGACATCCTCCACTGACTGCCCTTGGTATGTTCCTCCTAAACTTTGCTTTGCCCGGTCAAGCCAGTGAAATACGTGTACTTCACCTTCTCCAGCCCTACATTGAATCTTCTTTAAGCCTTCCCATATTATCTTCATAGTATCAGTCAAGTAGCTTCCCTTATGTGGGCGAATAATGTAGTATTTTCTGCCACTTATAAATAACATGATTGCTAAAAACATTGACAAGGCAGTTATGACATAACCATAGAAGAATGATGCTTCCTGTTGCACCGTAACAACCACCGTGTATGCCAGAAAAGAGCCTAACTGGATGAACCAGTAAAACCAGTCAAAAAACCGCTGGACAATTACAGGACCCTCATTCTCTATCTGATCTGCACCCAGGGGTGAAACATTGGCTTTGATTCCACCAGTCCCTATGGAAATGAGTAGCAGTGAAATCCCTAGGAATGCCTCTTTACTTCCTGTGCTCAATCCATAGCTGGCACCATAGTCAAATGTTGCAGTGGCCAGAATGATAGTGCCGACAACATACAGCAAAGAGCTTCCATATATGGTGTTGTAACGACCAAGGAAAGTATCTGCTACCCATCCACCAATCACAGGTGAGAAAAATGAGGTACCTTAGTGAAAAAACAAAGTAAAACTAAAGTATTACAGTATTCACTTTATTTAGAACTACAAGGTGTTCCATTAGCTAGAAGACTGGTAAATATAGATTGAAGGGTACTACATTATGGGTAAAATTTAAGAATGAATGCTTCGCTGATTAAGGCATTAAAAAGGACCTCAGGCAGATGTGGCTTCCTCTCTAATTATTGTTATTTTACCTTAGTTAGGTAAAAACTATGATGAAAGGAATGTCTTTACCAGGTGCCAGCAAGAATCATTGTGCATTGTTAGTAGGCATTATTTTGCTAAGCTGGGGTGCAGGAGGCAACAAGTGACTTAATTCAAACGTGTTTGATTTGACTAAGAATACTTAAGTAAAATGGGAAAGCAGGCTGTGTATTATTTTTTTGCCATGATCATTATTATCAGCAAAGTTATTCATCAATGCCATCTGACCAGTGACAATTGAAAACAAAAGTGACTAAAATGGGGACTTAAATTGAGATTACATGTATAAATAAATAAAATGTGGAGGTACAGTATCCCTATGGTTTAAAGGGCCCTAGTCAGCCACACCTTTGTTTTCATTTACATGCCAGAGTCTGACTATTATGTTTTATTCGGAGCATTTTGAAACAAGCAAAATTACTGTCAAACTACTAAAGATAATTAAACATGCATTCAGGAACACAACTTACAGTAAAGCAATCAGATTTCGCTTCACCATACAATATCAATTATTTCAATTGTATCGAAAATGGCGGATGCTGACTAGGGTCCTTGAAGTGTGCTCCACTCCAGTTTGTGATACTTATGTGTACCAATGTATTTGTTGTGCCTCTTTCCCGACTCTTACATTTTTAATTATTATAATTACGGTCACCCAACTAGTTTAGCTTTTTAGTTATTTTGGGTGTCCCACTACTGTATGTACTGTACTGTTTATTTATATATTTATAATTACAATCTTGTAAATTCTTTTAGTTGTTTACAGTAGTAGAAATAAACTGTTGTTGAGCAGCCCATGTTCAAGCCCTTGTCTGGAACATTGTGTTTTGTTCTTGGCCAAGACACTTTACTCTAAGACTTACATTAACTCTCTCCTGTCATTTTATACTAGTAGTGTACCATCCCATCCAGGGGGAATAGGAATACATGTACTCCTAATTGCTTCATATGCCACAGATACTAGAGATAACTGCCGGTCTTATGGCTGATAGACCACTTGGCTCATATGCAGATTTTACCTTATCCTAACCATAACAAATAAATCTACAAGGAATTAATTAGGAAATCTACCTTGAAATGCAAGACTTATACTGCTAGGTAAAGGTGCTTCAAGCTTCAAGTAGTCTCGGCAGTACAATACAAGGTTGGCCACGATTCCATAAAATGTGAGACGTTCACACAGTTCGGTGAGCAAAATACACAATACCAACAGAAACCTGGTTCTCCTGCTAAGGGGGCCTCTATGCAGGTCCATTGAGTTGACACCTCTGGTAGCTCCAGTGGATGATCCAACAAGAATAGGGCACAGTTCAGGATCCTTCTTTGTCCAGTTGATCATTGATCTGTGACATTAGGTCTTAATGAAATATTGATTCAATTAGACATTAGTGAGTAGCTCTTTAGGGCAAATTGAACAACAACATAAATGCATTCCACACTATAGTGTTTTTATTCACATGCAATGAGACATTCCCACGCATTCCTAGTACAAGAATCTGACTTTTAGTTTTATGAGTTTGAAAATGATCAACCAGTCATTGAAACATAATTCAAAAATTTTTATTGCTAATTTTAAACAATAATTGGATGAGGTTTTTGTGATATCCAGAATAATCAAGGTCGAGGTAGGGGTTATCAGCCACAGCCAAAGGCTGAGGCTGATAACCCTTACCAGACCTTGATTTATTCTCAATATCACAAAAACCGAAATCTAATAATTATTTTATTATACACTGAACGAAAAAAAATGGACATCGTGTTTTTGCCTCTTCACTGATGGCAAGTAACACAAAGCGTGTGAACTTCACATGATTACCCTTAGACATCATGCACCACGGTCATACATGACACAGTTACCTGTGACCTTAAGTGTCCTTGACATGATTATTCTATAATCTGCAGCTACATAGACGACGTGACAGGCACTGATTTCAAAAATTCACTGTACACTTTTCGGCCAATCAGAAAAGAGATAAAAGGTAGGTAAAGTCTGCATGCGAGCCAAGTGGCCCATCAGGCCGGAGCTTATCCCGGTTTCTCTAGCATGAAGCGACTAGGAGTATTTCTACTTCCCCCTGGATGGGATGCTAGTCCATCGCAGGGTTACCCCCAGCATTAAGTTCGCCGATACCCATTTATACACCTGGGTGGAGAGAGGCACTGTGAGAGTAAAGTGTCTTGCCCAAGAACACAACACAATGTCCCCAGCCAGGGCTCGAACCTGGACCGTTCGATCCGGAGACGAATGCACTAAGCATGAGGCCACCGCGCCTCCCACAGAAAAGAGATAGCGAGTTAAATATGTATAACATAATTATAATTATAATTATTAGCAGTTATTTCCAAGAACTGGACTGATGGGAAACTTTTCCACACAGTAAAATATTTTATCAAAAGAACTTGCTGATAAGGAACGTACAGTATTAAGACAAAATCGGCTTCGTAATTCCGTTTCCTGATTACAGGGATTCCAAAGGTTTAATCTCATGGGTCCAAAAGTTACCACAACAGTCATCCATGTTGGGCAGAAAAGAGCGTGGTTACTGGTGAACCCCTTTTTATCGTATTTTTGCAATATTAAAATCCTATTTTTTGACGGAATCACGTGATTCAGTTGACTGAGCCGAGATTATTTCCTTTTCATACTGTGACATGAGTTTCATTCAGACCATGTGATATTTCACGTTCAATTCGAGCTTCAGCCCATAAATTTCTGCTGTGTACTTTTACACAAAATTTCTTAAACAAAGACAGAGAACGAGTACAGTTGCTAGTTGTTTGCGAATAATCTCTCGTTTGCAATAATTAATGTCGATGTTTGAGGCCGAGTGACTGAGATTTCCAGCCATCACTTGCGCCTTAGCTAACTGTCGCCATAGCTAGCAATGGCGAGATAAAAACGTTGGCTCAGTTAACTGCGAATTACATGTACTGTCCGTCCCTGCAAAGCTGAACGAGGCTTACCTTGAGCTTGAGGGAGTCCGAAACCGTTTGCAGGCGTTATGAACACAATTAGCAATCACCAAACCGAATTCGAGCGGGCTCTGGGAACGAGATCCGAGAAATGCGAGAATGCTGCATGCTAGAGATTTGACACGGAGTCATCTGAATTTTTCTTTCGTAGACTTTAAAACATGAACGAAAGCCAAAATGCGATCCAAGAACTGAACTGGAACCTGACTTTGTTTCTTAGAGTTGATATCTTCCTCCGCGCATGCGCAGATGACAAAGCATCCCACAAGGAAGGTAGCTTTCCATCAGAACGATGTAAGAAGTAAACTCTCACGAGGAGGATACTGAGGTCCGGACGGTAGAGGGTTATCATCCAAATTTGAACCACCCCTCCTCCACTCACTTGACCTCGTAATATTATTTTTGTCCATGTGGCCAAACAACATGGTTTTTAAACAGTCCCTTAAAAGTATTTACATTTCCCTTTTTTACTATTACCGTTATCCTCAATTCAATTCAATTCAAGTTAAATTAAAACTCTCACAAACCGTGATTAATTCTACAGAGGGGTCAGAAAAAAATAGAATACATGTGGGAGCTAAGAGTCCTCGTCTACATCTACATCTACAAAACCAGCTTTAATGGAACATATTTAGCTGGGCAAAGTGCAAAGCGCTACGCGAGCACGAAGCGCAAAAACTGAGGCAACGAAAGATAATCTCGCCTGTGATGCTTCGCGTTCCAACTGTCCCGCACTGCGCAATGTTCCTGTTCTGTGCGAGCGAAGGGTCCTGCCAGTAGGCGTTCAATTTTGGGCGTGCAGTTGGCCATATACATTCTTGCCTTTTTTTGTGCTATTGCTATTACTATTTTATGGACAACTGTACGCCCAAAAAAGAACGCCTACTAGCAGGACTTATATATATATATATTATAATCAACTTTTATAATTTAGTTGGTGCGATGTCTTAATGATTTTACCGCGATATGATCGTTGCCTGTGCCGTGGCCGCTAGAGCTTCACTGACAGGAAAGGTTGAGCGAGATTCTTAGGAGCTAGGAGAGCTGCCATTCGTGAAAATCTCTCCCCTGGCTCACGAAGAGCGAAGGCGAAGAACTTCAAAGAAAACGGTGGAAAACTATATGACTGCACACTAGTTTTCATATTACATTACGTCCGATCGCTACGATCTATCGGTCGATCGTTTATTTCCTTTCATCGATGAGATGATTCGCAGACTCCTACCCGCAACGATTAGTACTTGAAGCCCCGGAGGCGCGGGGGGGGGGGAGGGGAGGGGGGGTGAGGAGAAACAAAAGTCATTACGTCGCAGAAATCGTTTCCTGGCTCGGGTTCGCAGACGTTATTTTCGGCGGCGACAAGCGACAGCCGGAAATACGTCTGCGTTCGCAGGCTACTGGTGGTGGACCCGGGTTAAATAAAGCTCGAGCGATCGAGCCACGCCCAGATTGATAGATCTCCTTTTGGGGCTTAATTCCAACTGCTCCGACGCCGCATCTGTGGTCTTTTCTCCCCTCCAGGCTTGAAGCCAGCCAACCTGCAATCTATATTGACTACTGCAGTTTGCATCACGTAGTTGAAAAAAAGTTGCGTTAGGGCTGATAATGCTGAAATTTACAAGGTTCAGTTACAAATACAAACATGGAAAACTTGCGTCCTTCGATTACTCGTTCTGGTTGACGTTCTCCATTGAATCGACTATAAAGTAACACTCGAACGCACGTGAAGAACCGACAAACGGAAGACGGGACCACGTGACCATTTTTCCCGCCAGTTTTTACGTGGTTTGCCCTGGGTTTGCCGTTGGTACGTTCAGGCAGCAAGCCTTTCGAAGCTTGAAGAGGCCAGGTTTTAGCAATTCATGCTCATGAAAAACCGCTGGGTAAGAACTGTATTTTTTATTGCTGATACGTCAGCAATCGTATACACTGATATAATGCTGTTTTACAGTCATTTTGTAAACAAAACATGCTGACTTCAAAGAATTCACAGAGAAAGAATTCGAGAGAAACTGAGTGCCTGGGGTCGAAAATGCTGGGCTCCGTTGATTCGTTAAACGTTATGGTTCCCTGTTGATGTATCAAGATGGCTGCGAAATGCTAATATTTTTACTTTCAGCATCAATTTTCACGGTGCTTCGTGTTTCAGAGGTCCGAATCTTTGAGGAAAAGAAAGAAAGAAATTTAGAAAAACCGGAAAAAGAACTGAATGTAAATTAGACAAATTTTCCACAATTTTAAGAGCCACAGTAGATTAGAATAATTGTAATTGAGTTAATTGTAATTATGATTTTAGGCTTTAATCTAAATATGTATATTTTAGATTTTTTATTTCCCCCACCCCCCACCCCCCCCCCTGTTTTCCCCCTTTTAGCCTTGCAGTGATTGGCATATCTCTTTCCAGGACCCGCTTCCCCCCCCCCCCCCCCCACAACCCCTTATGTGACACTTTTGAAAACGTAAAATCGTTCGTGACACAGTTCATTGTGTCACATTCCTAACACATGCTTGTCTTGAAATCAGATTTTGCCAGATGTTTTGCCTCGAAGTGAGAAGTTTTGATCAGATCATCAGGTCATTTGCAAATAATTGCGAGAAAAAGCAAGTTGCAAAGAATAGCAAGACTTTGTGTCGGCTCGACACTTTAAAACAAAATAACCAAACAAACAAGCGAGCTAATAAGACACGATAAAATTTCCCATCTCAGCAACACTCCTCGAGACAGGATTTGGAGTTGTATGACTTTAGCGTGCGCAGTATATGTGTCATCACGGGATTGTCATTTGGTCACGTGATATCAAAAACTGTAATTAGTCTTCACATTCTTTTCCTTAAAAATAAAATAACTCAGTTTTTGAAGAAAACATGTGTTCTCTTCGTGAAGATAAAAAAAAATGTTAAATAAATATTTAAATAAATCACATCACATATCATTTTCCTTTCAGTCCGTGACAAGCCTTGTTGTGATTTCGTGACAAAATAATGTTTACATCAAAACGAGAGTCATCATTGCCACTGCATGAGACTCACATGATTTGATGTGTATAGCGGCTCGTCTGTCTGGCTTTCGAACATGAGATTTTTATTTTCTTGCGAATCCTAGAAGTGTATGGAAGTGTTGACACAACAAGGTAAGCTTTTGAAAACGTCTTAAAGTGAATTAGTGTTAAGGTTAGATAACTGTACAATGCTTTGCCCGCAAAACAGCGGGCTTGTAAATTGAATTTTTTAGGCGGCGATTATGAAAATTCGATCAGTGCTGTTTTGACGTGAGTAGGCGCTCTGTAGTCTTGCACACTGGAGACTCAAACCTTTCGGCCAAGAACTTGCGTTGTCGGTTGGTAATGAATTGAACGGTAATGGAAGAAGGAAGGACATCAACGAGAAGGACATCAGCGAGAAGTTATGAACAATGCAGGTGGATAATTTCCGCATGCAAACGAAACAACGCGTACAGTTCAATTCATAAATGGATGAAACCTTAAATTTAGGTAGCCTAGAATTGTTAAGGTTTCTTATTTTGCTTTGTTCACCGAGGGTCGTGGATACAAGGTCAAAGCGATCAAGGTAGAGAAATACTGTTTGCCGCCCGCTACGCGTGATAAACTCAAGAATCCCAAAATAGCACTTAACTTAGCGGAACATGATATTAGAAAACACTTGCTTGATTTTTTCCCCATCACTCTCCTAGCACGATTTTTTTCTCAGCAGTTTTTGTTGCGCATAAATTTTTTTGGCAAAATTACCCAAGCCTCCACCCCCACCCACCCCCATTGAAATAATTAAATTATGTCACAATGTTACAACTTTTAGAGGCAAAACAACATCAAGAAGAAAATCGTTCAATCATTACATAAGAAAAAAAATTAATTCCCTAAAGAGAAAAATTTCACTGTTTGGGAACTGTTTGGCCACCATTGCATTTAGAAGCACAAAGGTGTTACCAAAATACGTAACATACTAAAGAGTATTAAACGTATCTGATAATTAATAGCAACACTCAGTATTATGAGGGTGTTCAAAGTAATTGTTTCCTCAAGGGATTACTCAGTGACCTCAGCATCACAAGGTATTCACAAGGGTTTATATGCATGGCCCATTTATGGCCCTTTCTCTGTCACCCTCCTGAGAGCACACCCTCGAGTGTTGCGTGACATAGAGGCAGGGGGGGGGGGGGAGCTTGCACTGTTTCAAAAAGTATCACAAACTTTATAAGCATAATTTTTTAGGCTGTCATTTGTAGCCAAAATTGTATTGCAAGGGCTAAATGGATGTCCTATACATTTAACAGAACAACCTTTCACAAGGTGACATGTATCAAAAAAATTGAAGATGGATTGAGTTTCAAGGGGTAAACTAATATGTTAGTTCCAGCAACTGTAATGTTTGTAGTGTGTTTACATTTGATATATTTGCGTTTACTACGATACGTAAATTGTGATTGAAAGAAGCTGTACTAGAGTATCTAAGTTCTCATTTTCTTTGATTCCTAGCCATCCAGTAACACTCCTACATGCATATGCAAGATGTCAAATTCAGATGAACATTCTCCATTACTCTCAGAGAACAATGATCGCCTTTCCACGTCTCATGGGCCCAGCAGTAACTCTTCTGTTAGCAGTCAGACTATGGGATGTGCCCGAAAGTTCCTGGTAGTCATTTGCATTCTTGTAACAGAGCTATGTGAGCGCCTCACCTTCTATGGTGTGACGGCAAATCTACTGTTGTTCAGCAGCAATGAGTTAAATCTTCATCCTCCTTGGCCATCAGTTGTCAGTTATTTGTTCACAGGTTGGTACATTAACTTTTGTGTTTAGAATGTAACTATACAGTCAAACCTCCCATACGCAACCACCCAAAATGTTAAGCATACTGTAGGTGGTCGCTTACAGGAGGTGGTTGCTTAAGAGGGCTTAGCCCATATTGGATCAAAATTTTGCCTCATTAGTATATGGTAACTGCAGAGACTTACCCATGTCTAAAATGTTTTAGTCAAGTGAAAAGTCAATTTTGAGAAAAAAAAAAATCCGGTACTTTCTGTCTCTTGTTCTACCCAGGAGTGCAATAATGTTACAATACCTTATTATCCAATTTTTGTTCTATTTATCTGTCGTGGTCACTTATGGGAGGTTAAAACCAAAAGAAAATTTCAAATTTAACTCTAAAAGTGGTCCCAGCCGCTTACAAGAGGTGTCGCTTATAAGAGGTTCGACATAGTGATCTGACTTGGAAACCTTTGGTATTGTGGAAAACTAGTTGCTGAGCTAGGAGAAGTGGTCCCTTACAAGAGGTGGCCGCAACCAGAGGTTTGACTGTATTTTATATGTTATATGTTAATTGTGTTGGGAAATACCAAAAACATAAACTCATAACCATAATAGCTACAGAATAAGTGCCAGCACCCCCATTCCCCCTTTCAATGTTGGAAAATAGTAAAATGAAAACTTGTGTCAGATGAAAGTGTTTTGTCAACATTGCACAGGGGAGGGGAGGGGCAAAATGCATATACAATGAATTTTTCCAACTCTTGTGACCAAGATTGTAACTTTCCATCCAGAATTAGAGTTGAAGGCTAAATGAAGCTAAAAATGGTACACTTGTATTTATCACACCCAGTGATAAGAGGTAATATTAGAGTGATATACATGTACTCCCAGAAAAATCGGGTGGGGGTATGTGGCCTGCTTCCCATAACCATATCCTATTTGAGACCAAAAAGTGTGATTTTCTCTATCCTATTAATGACCTGACCAAAAATTAGATACCCCTTTCAAGGCCTGACCATAATAATTCAATACCCCTGATTCAGACCTGCCTTATAATTAGTTCCCAAGTTCAGACCAATTTTAAAGGCATTGTGAAGGGCTTTTGTTGATGGTCTTATCTATGTTATTATAAAAAAGTAGCTTCTTCTAACAAAAAAACCTGAATTCAAAACAAGAGTGCAAAAACCATACCCCACAAACTGCATTAAGGACCAAAATGACCAAAATCGATACCCTATTTATGACCAAGACAGCTAAAAAACCATGCCCTTTGGGCTACACATACCTATATATTTAGCCCATACTACAGTTTACCTAGATGGTAGGAAATGCTGCCAAAGGGAAGAAGGATGTAAGGAGTGTCAGTGCAGAGCAGGGTTGTTCCCATACAGAACTCAGGATTGTTGGTAACAGTAACAAACTGGCTTATTTAACTTCTCGATTACAGCACTCAGCTGTATGCAGCACTAAGCCTCATTACATTTCTATTGTTCTGGAGTTTCCAGAAACTTCTCAAAGGAATTAAATAGCATTGTTGCAAGAATTCTAAATTCAAATATTGCATGAGAAATACAACATTCCGAAAGATTTTAGGTCACAGCTGAATGACTTCCAGTTCCAGATATTTAATAACATCAACAAGCCGTAATTTTTGCGAAGGATTTGAATGAAGTATATTCCTCCCCCGTCTGATTTCCAAAATGTTGAGTAAAGTTGTGCAGATAAAATATATAAACAGTACTTGTAAAATCTATGATTTTTTAAATAACATTAACTTCAACAGATTGCAAATAACCCTTGATGATTATTGGGAACTCTGCTTCAAACTATAAAACAGATGCCTGGTTATAAATCAAAATTTTACTTTTTAGACACAATTAAACATCATCAATAGCAGTACAAAAAAAGAGTTAAAAAAGGAAAACAGGAACGATAAGAGAAGCGTCCAAAATAGCAATAAGCACAGCAGAAAACTGTCACTCACCTTCGTACACTGCAACCAACGATGCAAGAGAGAGAGCACAAGATCAGACAGCACATCTTAATTCTGCCATTCATGCAGAATTAAGATGATCTTAATTTGATCTTACTGCTACCACAATTCCTTGCATTTTGCAATAACATGTTCAAGGCCCCTACAATGTGACCTTCTCCTGATTAGAGAGCTGCCTCGTTCGTTTACTTCAGGCTTACTCACTGCAGCAGCAATAAGAGATAAGCTCCCCCCCCCCCCCCTCTTCTGGCCTTATTCATGACACCTCTTAGTAAGTCATTTTTTACAAATTCTTCATCAATGGCCTGAGGTGGAGAAATATGTCCATTGGTGGTGATATCAAGGCACGATGTATTTGAGAGATTGTAATTAACTTAACCAGGAATGACTGAACTGTAATTTAAATATAATTTCTCCTGATGATCTTGGAAAATTTAGTCTTCGTACATGTAGTATGTCCAAGATGTATTTCCTCAAACTTTTTTTTAAGTTGTCTCTTGTCTTTCAGGAACATGCTATCTTGTTCCCCTTCTGGCGGGATGGCTGGCCGACACGTACACGGGCCGGTTCAACATGATTTATGGAAGCTCTTTGCTCTATGTTGTGGGAACTCTTCTCCTGGCTGCAGTTTCCATGGGGAATGATATGATTCATACATTATTTCATACCAAAGCCACTCATAATGAAACAATGAGACTGATATACTTCGGACTGGCCCTGCTAATGATCGCATTCGGCACAGGAGGAATCAAGGCCAATGTCTCACCGTTTGGAGCAGACCAAGTTAGACAGAATGGACAAAGGGCTGTTCAAACATTCTTCAACTGGTTTTACTTTTTTATCAATGTTGGATCTTTAGTAGCCTTTACAGTGGTTGTGGCAGTACAACAATCAGATGTGTTTTATGGTTATTGCATCACAGCTGGTTCAATGTTTCTTGCTGTAATTGTGTTTCTTGTTGGTCGTAACCAATACTTAACCAAACCGCCAGGAGGCAGCCAACTCACTGAAACAGCAAAAATAATCTGTGAAGCAGTGCGAAATCGAAAGCAGAATGCAGGGACCTGGCTGGAGGGGGCAAAGAGGAGATATGGAGGGAAGTTCAGTGAGGAAGAAGTTGAAGATGTCAAGGCACTGTTGAGAGTTATTGCTATCTTTGGTCTGTTCATTGTTTACTGGACAATCTACACACAGGTTGGAATTTCAATTTCTCTTTTCATTCAACAAGATCTACACATTTATTATCAAGTATAGAATGCATTTACTAATGGTGTGGCCAGGATTTCCAGGTCTTGAGAGCATGTTCCTTCCCCTCCCTTAACCCACTGTAATGTAGAATTCAGTCTGGTCAAATTATACACGGCTAGGGCTGATTACATGTAGTATCACAATATCACTTCTTTTGAAGTATATATGAAATAATTCATATTGAACTGCGGTAGTAGATGAAAGTGAAGTATGATCGTCACAGTAAATTTTCCAATTTAAGCAACTGGAAAGAAGAAGCCTGAAAAAAATCAGGGCTTCAACGGGATTCGAACCCGTGACCTCCGCGATACCGGTGCGATGTTCTACCAACTGAGCTATGAAGCCACACATTGGGAGCGAGGTCAATTAATTGAGTTCATATATTCCCGTGAGTGAAATGATGTGAAGTATATATGACATAATTCATATTGAACTGCAGTAGTAGATGAAAGTGAAGTATGATCATCGCAGTAAATTTTCCAATTTAAGCAACTGGAAAGAAGAAGCCTGAAAAAAAAATCAGGGCTTCAACGGGATTCGAACCCGTGACCTCCGTGATACCGGTGCGATGCTCTACCAACTGAGCTATGAAGCCACACATTGGGAGCGAGGTCAATTAATTGAGTTCATATATTCCCGTGAGTGAAATGATGTGAAGTATATATGAAATAATTCATATTGAACTGCGGTAGTAGATGAAAGTGAAGTATGATCATCGCAGTAAATTTTCCAATTTAAGCAACTGGAAAGAAGAAGCCTGAAAAAAAAAATCAGGGCTTCAACGGGATTCGAACCCATGACCTCCGCGATACTGGTGCGATGCTCTACCAACTGAGCTATGAAGCCACACATTGGGAGCGAGGTCAATTAATTGAGTTCATATATTCCTGTGAGTGAAATGATGTGAAGTATATATGAAATAATTCATATTGAACTGCGGTAGTAGATGAAAGTGAAGTATGATCATCACAGTAAATTTTCCAATTTAAGCAACTGGAAAGAAGAAGCCTGGAAAAAAAATCAGGGCTTCAACGGGATTCGAACCCGTGACCTCCGCGATACCGGTGCGATGCTCTACCAACTGAGCTATGAAGCCACACATTGGGAGCGAGGTCAATTAATTGAGTTCATATATTCCCGTGAGTGAAATGATGTGAAGTATATATGAAATAATTCATATTGAACTGTGGTAGTAGATGAAAGTGAAGTATGATCATCGCAGTAAATTTTCCAATTTAAGCAACTGGAAAGAAGAAGCCTGAAAAAAAAAAATCAGGGCTTCAACGGGATTCGAACCCGTGACCTCCGCGATACCGGTGCGATGCTCTACCAACTGAGTTCGAATCCCGTTGAAGCCCTGATTTTTTTCAGGCTTCTTCTTTCCAGTTGCTTAAATTGGAAAATTTACTGCGATGATCATACTTCACTTTCATCTACTACCGCAGTTCAATATGAATTATTTCATATATACTTCACATCATTTCACTCACGGGAATATATGAACTCAATTAATTGACCTCGCTCCCAATGTGTGGCTTCATAGCTCAGTTGGTAGAGCATCGCACCGGTACTGCGGAGGTCACGGGTTCGAATCCCATTGAAGCCCTGATTTTTTTTTTCAGGTTTCTTCTTTCCAGTTGCTTAAATTGGAAAATTTACTGCGATGATCATACTTCACTTTCATCTACTACTGCAGTTCAATATGAATTATTTCATATATACTTCACATCATTTCACTCACGGGAATATATGAACTCAATTAATTGACCTTGCTCCCAATGTGTGGCTTCATAGCTCAGTTGGTAGAGCATCGCACCGGTATCGCGGAGGTCACGGGTTCGAATCCTGTTGAAGCCCTGATTTTTTTTCAGGCTTCTTCTTTCCAGTTGCTTAAATTGGAAAATTTACTGCGATGATCATACTTCACTTTCATCACTTCTTTTGTGATGGTTGGGCTGTTTTATTGTTATTGTTGTTGTTGTTGTTTATTTGTTATTCTTGTTGTTGCAGATGCAGACAACATTCCTCATTCAAGCAACCTTCATGAGACTAGAATTTCACAACTTTACAATTCCAGCGGCATCCTTGTCACTTTTCGATATCGTTGCTGTGCTTGTGTTGATTCCCATTATGGATCATGTTGTTTATCCTCTTGTTAGCTACTGTGGCATTAGTTTTACTCCTCTGCGGCGTATCGGTGTTGGAATGCTGTTAGCATCTGCATCTGTCATTGTGGCTGGAGTGGTTGAGATACAACGAAGGAATACATGGATAGATGGCGGGTTTTGTATACAAACAGTGTTTGACGAAAGCCGCAATGCTTCAAGTGTAAATGTTTTTTGGCAAATCCCACAGTTTATGTTAGTTGGATCCAGTGAGGTCCTTATGGTTATCACAGGTAAGCAAATCTCTTACTTTACAACATTAATGATAAATTTAAATGATTTTTTTCTGTTTTCTTTTGACATTGTGTAACTGCAGTAGATAGTTGCACATAGTAAATCTATCATTATGTTACAATCACAAGGTTCAAACCAGTGACCCTCGCACCGGCTGTCATCTTCAGATTAGCTGGCTGAAATCTTACCACTTTGCTAACTTGCAACTGAGAAATTATTCATAACCAAAACCATTAATTGTATAAACTCACAGTTACATGTAGCTATATTAAGCCTCTGAAGTGCCTGCTATCCTGAAGAAACTCGTCTCAAAAGAAGCGACTTCAGAGGCAGCCATTTTGAAACAGTCTTGTCAGCCAAGCGGTGTTTATGTGACATCATTCTGTCCAACTCGAAACTGGTGGGAAGGAGAAAAAACCTGCAACTGACTTGGCATCCTTCACAAAGTCAGCAGAATCTATTTTTTCCAAGTAATTATACACTTCATTATCTTAAATGCTTTCATTTCAGAGTTTCGAACATGTGTGGCTCAAATAAAATGGCTCAAGAGCAGCCATAACCCAGAGTGGTAGTTAAAGGGTTTGTTGGAAGTCATTTAGACAAAATCTCTCGGGCAGAATGACATCACGAAAACGGGGCCTGGCTGCTGAGTACTGCTCAAAATGGCGGTACCAATGTTCGAATTTTGGGCTTTTTTGGAGATGAATTTCACAAGGAAAACCTGCACTATAGAGCCTGAAACTTTGGTGGGTGGCTTAACTTAGTGTGAGGTTTTTATCAGCATTGACAAAAAAATATATGTTTTCTGGAGTGACCTTCTCCTTTAATAATGTAAACATGAAAAAAATTGCTTGGAGGAAGTGCTGGAAGATCTTTCTTGAAGCCATTTTCTCATTCGAGAAAACTTTTTTTAAAGTTTCTGCACAAAATTTTCGTCATCATTTTATGTGATATCATTGGCTTAGAAAATTTCCTATTGTCTTTCAGCCAATCATAATCCAGAATTGCAATGTGTAATTTGCACTGGTGTTACACTTCTTGCACTGGTGTTTCACTTTTTGCACTGGTGTTACACTTTTTGCACTGGTGTTTCACTTTTTGCACTGGTGTTACACTTGAACTGCACTGCTCTCAGCCAATCAGAATCGAGTAATTTTTTTAGTGTATATTATTGAGTTGGTTATAGTTATTTACCATAAGTAACACATTCAGTTTCTTTGTTGGAACTAATCACTTTAAAATCAATAATAATTATTACAATCAAAACAGGCCAAGTGATCCATTGAAATAAGTCAAGTGATTATTGTAAATGATTGTTATTAAACTTATGCTGTATCACACAACAAACAAACTCCTCAAAATCTTTTTGATCAGCCTTGCATATCACATGTAATGTTTCAAATATCATGAGTTGGGGTAAGGAGCCTTTGATTTTGTGAAATGTAATAAGACTGTTAGTAATGAGTGCAACTGAAACCAACATTATTGTTTATCATTGGTGAATGGAAATTTTTCTGACTAATGAGATTAGAGCAAACAAAAAACCTGCAAATTGAATATTTGTCATTTGATCATTTGAATGATCAATCTTATGGTCAGAGAAAAATCTTCACTTTCAATACTATTAAAAATAGTATTGGAGTAAGATTGTATAGTGGAGTCTTGTGGAGGTGTTAAGCTTCTGGTTAAGCTACAAAGACTACTGATTGAGGACAGAAATTGTAATTTTAGAGTGTGTTAGTTTATAGAGTTGGGAGGCACTGTGATCTTATGGACGGTAGTGCACAGCTCATCTCCAGATCAAGCAGTCCGGGCTCGAGCCCTGGCCGGGCACAAATGCATTCTGTTTTCGGGTAAGACACTTTACTCTCACAGTGCCTCTCTCCACCCAGGTGTATAAATGGGTATGGGCAAACTTAATGCTGGGGGTAACCCTGCGATGGACTACCATGCCATCTAGGGAGGAGTGGAAACACTCCTAGTCGCTTCATGCTACAGAAACCGGGATAAGCACTGGCTTAATGGGTGATTTGACTCATACACAGACTAGACAAACTGGAGAAAAATCAAAGGACAAGCAACAACAACAAAGCTTTTTTTTTTTTCTCTTTGCAATACTACACTTTATTACTTATTACAAAAACTTAAGTTACTTACATCACTATCACTACTTACAAATTACAAATTACAGTACCAGTCAGCATTGGTTACAACACTAACAATATAATAACCTTTTTAACAGGAGTTAATCCAGAATAACAACAATATTAATAATAGGGACAAAAAATATTATAATAATAATAATAATAATAATAATAATAATAATAATACAACTAACAGATACAATACTACTACTGCTACTAATACACTATTCTAACAATTAATGAAAGCAAAGATGAGCAAAAAAAATATAGAGCCATATAATACTAAGTTAGAGCTGTTCAAATGAAAAGGAGAACCTAAATATTATTCAATTAAATTGCCTTTTTAAACAAACGTTCAAAGGAGAGAACAGGGAGTTACAATGACTGGAGTATTTTGTGCCACTTCTGTTGGAATGTGTTTTGTGTTCCCGTTATAATTGAAACATGCTTTTCCATTTTTAAATTGCATCTAACCTGATTAATGTATTCTATTGAGGATGGTCGAACATTTTTGTACTTACAAGAGTAATGTAGAATCTACCAAGTAGTAAACAATGATTGAATAACAAGGCGCTTTTCCCTCCTTTGAGACCTAAACATTGGCATAAAGTTAAAACTTGTGAGGCTGGTATTAAATCAACAGAGATGAAAAATTGTTGAACGCTATTCCAAAAGGCTTCTGTGATTGGGCATTCCCAGAAAAGATGAAGCAACGTTTCTTGTGCTGTTTGACAAAAGCAACAAAGATTTGATTCCAAAAATTTAATTTTATAAAATAGAAAAGAGTTTGTAGCTATTCCCCTGTGGAGAAATTTGAACTGGAAGTTCCTTAATTTTGTGCTTAATGTACATATCCTAGGTAGTAGATAAATTGACTCCCAGTCCAAATTTTCCACATCGATGAGTTCACAGTCTCTAATCCATTTCTTTTGGCTTTTCTCTGAGCAAGTACACTTTTTGTTGATAAGGATTTTGTAAGCTGCTTGACTTGGTTTTTGGATGAGTTTAACTTAAGCAGTACATTTTCCAAAATTTTTTCACCAGGCAATGTCAATTTCAGAGATCTTGTAGCACTCCTGATAGCCAAAGTTACTCCACAAAATTTGAGGAATGAAAGTGGAAAGTAAAACTTATCTTTGAAACAACTGTAAGATATTATTCTTGAATCACTTGTCATGAGATCATTAATTTTCATCACTCCTGCATTAGCCCAGTGTTTATAAAATATCATCTTACCTGCGATTCTGATCATCGAGTTATTCCACTTATGACCAGCACTGAAATTAGCTTGAGACACAAAGGAATCCCTATAATTTAAGTCCGTCCACAGTTCAATAAGTTCTTGGATAAAATCATCTTTTATATAAAGTTTTCTGGCATCTTTTGGTGCCAAATTACCAAGAAAAACTAATTTCGCACCGACCTGAAATAAATGAAAATCAAAAAAGCACTTCCATTTAGATTTGCAGTCATTTGAAATATACTTAAGTATCCATGAAATTTTCAAGGCTTTATTAAATTCTATTATGTCAAGCATCTTTTGTCCTCCATCTTGGTAATCTGCTATCATTTCAGTCCGCTTAATTTTGTCGCCCTCGTTATCCCAAAGGAATTTAAAAAGAAGATTGTTTGTTTCTTTCAGAGATTTTGAACACGACGTTGTTGATGACAGAATATAAACAAATTGTGATGCAGCTAGAGCCTTAATTAATAACTGCGATTTTACCAATTAAAGTTAATCTCTTGTTTCTCCAATTATTTAAGATATCCTCTACCTTATGAACCTTTTCTTCATAATTCTTCTTCTTACTTTCTTCACAATCAGTGCAGAACCAAACACCTAAAGCCTTGACCTTGCCATCCGCCCACAACAACAAAACTAACCCACATAATTATGTGACTCAGAACTCAGGAATCCAACCTGCAATGTTGGTGGGAGGCGACTGTGAGCACTGTCATGACTGCACCACTCCTCCCCTTATTAACCTTGTTCATTCTCCTCCACAGGACTTGAGTTTGCCTATTCCCAAGCCCCCCAGAGTCTTCAAGGACTGGTGATGGGGGCTTTTCTTGTCACAAGTGCACTTGGAAGCTATGTGGCAATTGTTCTTGTTATCATAGTTAGAGCGGCTAGCAACAATGATTGGTATCCAAGTGAAGATCCCAATCATGGACACATGGAATATTTCTACTTCCTGTTGTCTGGATTAATGGTGATCAATTTTGTTGTTTTTCTGTACATTGCTTCCTCATACAAGTACAAGACTGTGCCCAAGAGAACAAAGGAGACTGCAAAAGACTTGGACACAGGCCAACCAGCTGATGGTGATCCATCTGTGTAATGGGGACAAGACATGCCAGTGGAGAGGTATCTCAACTGGAACATACAGGATTTTGTACTGTGGAGAAAGCTATTATTAATGACATGCAGTACCACAGTTTTTCATTGAATTTTTAGGTACTCTTCATATATACATGTACAGTAGAATCCTAATTTTTCGAACCTCTAGGGGAAATGAAAATTGGTTCAAAAAATCAGATAGTTACAGTGTTCGACTGAGGGGAGGGAAACAACATTTGGTTCGAGTTATCAGGAGGTTCCAAAAATGAAGGTTTGAGAAATCAGGATTCCACTGTATACAAAAGATGGCAAATTCTGGGGTGGTAGGGGGAAATTGACAACAATTCATTCAAATGTCCCATAGTAAGAGCAAACAAGAAGACACTGATGCCTCACGCCGGGACGTACCCTGAAAAAGGGTTAACACAAGCCATGGTAAAATCCAAGATTAGTACACATAAGTTTGAGGATCAGGCTATCAAACAAATCTATTGGGTTTTTTTCAGACATTTTGTTCATAAACGGGGTATCAATTTGGCCATTTTGGTCTTAAATAGGGTATGGTTTTTTTAATCTGGTCCTGAATTGGGTGTGTTTTTTAGAGGAAGCTACTTTTTCATCATTATTGGTAAGACCATCAACAAAAGCCCTTCAAAAATAATGTTTAGGGTAACTGTGTCGGCCACAATAGTCATAACTAGGGTATCAAATTTTTGGTCTGATCATAAATAGGGTAGGGAAAATCACAGATTTTGGTTATAATAGGGTAACGGTTTTGGGAAGTGGGCCACACACCCCCACCAAACTTTTCTGGGAGTATCCCCCTCCCCCCTCCCTGATGGGGAAAAGACTGACCAGACTGCTGGCAGCAGGTTTTTTCACATAAGTATTGACTGAGTGGGAGGGTCCATGGACCTCGCGCATAGCAGCATTTTCTTTATTTGAGTGGGGCCATAGTCTAAAGAAACCTTTAGACTAGTTAACCAATAAACTAGATCTTGTCAGGATATCCATAAGTGATCATAAAAGAAAAAACATGAAGACATTTTTTTGTTGTTCACTGAAACTTTTTGTTTCTGGAACATATAGAGAATGTGTGCGCAAACGGAAAAACAGTCCAGGAAATATTTAGTCTGCTACGCAGATCCCCCGGGAGGACTACCATATGTAACAAGGACATGGGTGCTCGTCATACCTTATACGGTTAAAAAAAAAAAAAAGCGGTCTTAGTACTTCTTAGGGTGTTTCGCCTCAAAAGGACCTCAGCGAGAGCTTTTTTGTAACATTTTAGGATATTGAGCTGAAAAAAATATGTATTATGAGATAATGTGTTGTTTTAGAATTGGTACCTCTTAGGGGAAACAAATTTCAAGCCACGCCCACAAAACAGGATCTTGGTATAGACTGTTCACAGTCCCCTATTTTTCCGTGAGATCGTAGATGTCAATCGTTGAGTTCGATGGGCGGCCATCTTGGTCTCTTGATGCGAGCGAAACTGGGGAGAGTACAAAATGCCCGTGGGTAGTGACAGTGGGGTTAATAGCGTGCCGGCCGTGCCCTCCACCACCCCTACCCACGGGCATTTTGTCCTCTCTCTCTCCAGTTTCGCTCGCATCAAGAGATCAAGATGGCGGCCCGTCGAGCTCAACGATCGACATCTACCACCTCACGGAAAAATAGGGGACTGTGAACAGTCTAATCTTGGTACCTCTTAGGGTTTCTTTTCAAACTTTCCAACGGGCACTCCCCTCCTTTTTATATGGAGTTTCCCCCTCCCCCGGGATTCGAACCCAGACTGTTCGATCAGTAGAGCACACTAAACAAGAACGCAACCGCGCCTCCAGAAGTGAACCGCTAATCCACTTTAATTAAGGCGCCCTTAAATGATTACCTTGAGATGCAAAGAAATGCCAACACTACTGCAGGCTTAAAGGATTTTTAAGAAACTTAAAACTCATATTACATGGTCAGACAATGCTCTGACAATGCTAGACTGTTCACAGCCCTCTATTTTCTCCTATTTTTACTCTATCATGAACTGGGTAGAATAGCGAAAGAACTGGACGGCAGTGCAAAACGGGAGCCTTGACAGGGTAGGGGGGTGCTTTGTCACGACATCGCAACAAGGCCAGTTATGGAAATAAACACTTACTATTAAACGCGGGTTTCCCCTAAACCGTGAACAACAAAGAAAATTTCTGGAATGTATATTATTTCGTGACCAATCATATGCGAGATGAAACCGTAAATGACAACCGCCAAACCGCAAAATGGATTAGTCACGACCTGGCACCAAACAACGAGTGGCTTTTTCTTCCACGACTAATCTTCAGTTTTACCGTTTTTGAATACTTCGCATCCCGCACGGGACAGTCTGTATATTTGCATGAAAGCAAAATGATCTACGTGTTTGTTTTAACTTCACAAAGGAAGCACATCATGTCTTCAAAGAAGTTAAATTATTTTGCGTTGGAAGAAAACAATCTAAAGACTCTGTTGCAGACTGGTAACGGTTTTTAATTCGGACCAGATGATCCCATGACGACATGCTGCACACGCTGAAGTCATCCACTCCGAAGTTTCTGACTGAAAGAGTATATAGAGTAAACCTAAATTTGAAATGGGGAATCGGTTTCTTGTGTTATTTTCTTGTGCCGGTTGTTTGTTTGGTTGTTTCATGTAATAAACTAGTAGTAATCAGAGATTATGAGAGTGCGTTCGACGCTCTCACTTTAATATATATATACTGTAAATAAATAATTTCACTAGCTGACTTTCAACCTTTGTCTATTGCTAAAATCAACATTTTTCAGAAGCAACCGAGGTTTTACAGTCAGATATGCATAGTGTCAAAGTCCATGCTAGTGAAGAGGTCACGATCTGTTGATACGTTGCGTGAAGCTGCCAGTTTCTGTAGACTCTCAAGTTTCATATGTAATTACGTACATTATTCTAAGCTAGCATTTGCAATAGCGTGCTCGTTTCGCGGGGTCGTTTATCGTAAACAAACTCCGTACGACTAATCCGAATATTTCCCCTGATGAATAAAGTAGCCTTATGGATCTTGCCTTCAGAGTACTTTTCCACCGATTCCAAACAATAAAATCTCGACCGGATAAAGACTGAGCTATCTGTCGTGACTGGAACTAATCAACAAATGCAATCAAAATGTAGCTGTTCCCACGGTTATCATCCCAAAGCCAAGTCGTGTTTAGTCTCTCAGATTTCGATAAATGCTACCGTCGAAGCGTTTAAATTCGCCAAAATCTAACGCTGAGAGTGCGTAATAGCGAAGCGTACGGCGACTGAATGGAAAGAAGTCAGAGAAAGATCCATCGGAAAGACGAGCTCACATGGCCTGCTCACATACTCACATGTTCGCCATATGTCTTATCACATGTCCAGTTTACTGGCCGTGACATGCCCCTGCAAAAATCAAGCGGGGTGGCCATTTTGGTGTCCTTACAGGAATGTTTTTTCGGCCTATAACCGTGCACAGGGAAACGAACTCTGAAAAGCCACAGGTCAAAATTAGGTTTGCGTTCCACTTCGCAGAGATTCCAAGCCCTTTTGAAGGAAAATAGGGAGACTCTTTTAGCGCCGAAGGCGCCAGCCTCTAGGGGGGTCCGGGGGCATGCCTCCCCCCCGGGAAATTTTGCAAATTTAGGTTTTCTCAAATGCCTTTTCCTGCATTTTGACATCATTTCTGAGTTATTCTATGAGGTCTTTAGTTTATTCTTATCACAGACATCTTTGGGCTGTTCTTTACTGTTGTTAATCCATCTTTTTCGAGCTGCTAAATGGAGTAAGACTGCTGGCCTGATGAGTCTGCACAACACTCGGTGAGAGACTGGGGGGATAATATGAGAAGAAAGTGTAATCCATCGCAAAAAATTCTCAAGATTATCATTTTTTCCCCTTGTTTTCACAATTTTATGATAAATCGGGAGAATTTGATATGAATCGGGAGAGCGGGAGGCAACACATCAAATCGGGAGTCTCCCGATCAAATCGGGAGGGTTGGATTCTCTAACTTCGTCGAACGCAATTCGTCGAACGCAATTAAAGTGGAGATGTCAAACACATCGATAAAGCTAGAAACATTTATCTAGGTGCATGGAATACCTGTAAATTAGCTGGTATGCCATTTTATCATGCGATGTCACACCTGAAAAGCTAAGTGTATTCATCTACGACTGCGGATCGGCAGGTATATTCTGCAGGTTGCAGGTTGCAGGTTGCAGGTTGAAATTTAATTATAACTGCAAAACCGCTGGCACTAAAAGTAATTAATAACCTATATACTCGTCAGGGGTTGTTACATAAAGGAGTTCGCCTCTTTCACATAGTGAAAACACGATCAATCCGCTATAAGCGCTTATCGATCGACGCGCCGAGACCAGTGAAATCTATTCAAAGCCAGCTGGATGGCCGCTCCACAGATGTTTCCATCGATTCCAGATTTGGCTCGGGTCTTCCCACAACAACAGAAGATTGCCATCACAAATGAAGCAAATAAATAAAGAAATGAAATAATATAAGATTTTAACCGACGGAATATACTAGCACAAGCTCAGTGTGCATTCATTTTGGTACTCACAGGGAAGAAACCAAATTCAGCAGATATTTCAGATGATATTTCAGACTTTTCTTCAAAAACAATTATTCATTGCAGGCCTAAAATCATAGGAATATACTCTCCTCCCATCGCTTCGGCCGGTTTGGCACTTGGGTGGAAGCCACCTTTCTGAGCGATAGTAAACAGCGTCATGTAACAGTCAGGGTCATTCTACCACCTGTACGTTTCTTTTAAGTGCCAGTGGTTTTCCAGTTATAATTAAATTTCAACCTGCAACCTGCAAAATATACCTGCCGACTTCGGATAACCAGAAATGGCTGCTATTTTCATAAACACTTGAGAAAGGCTACAAATTTGCCAAATCTTGATGCGGAAAAAGAGCTCCCTGTAAACAAAATACCCAATGCCAAGCTAGAGAGCAAACATGTTCTCTTTCAGCCCAAATGGGTCAGAATCTATGCGAACCTTTTTGGGGGGATTAAAACCTTTCAAAAACCGTATACCCTTTGGGAACACACATACCTATCAAGTCTATATTTAACAATCATTCCACGAGCGCGCGTTGGATATGAGTTGGCTTTAATCTCATATCCAATAAGCGCGAGTGGAGTAATATTTTTATTACAAACGCCCCAAAAGTAGAGAAAACTAGACTGAAATAAAAATAAAAACGCCCCAAAAAATCACGCGTACGCTTGCCTTATTTGTAGAGCATGGTATAATGGCTCATAACCCACGATGGCTAAGCCAGTGAAATTTTTTGAATTGCATTATCCAATGATCTAGTTTTCAATAAAAGCCCGGGCGTTCTTTTCTCTGCTGCAAAGTTTGTGAAGAAGAAAAACGCCACATAATATTTTCCTATCATTTTAACCGGCTTAGTGAGTGTTAATTTTTCGTCTCAAGCCTTGTGAGAATGTCGTGACAAAGTTCACATCGAGTCTCACATGATCGTTCCTACATGCGTATCAGCTGTTTCACACGAGGTATATATCTATTTTCATGCAAATCTTCGAATTGTGTTGTAGTGGTGGCAGTTCTTTGCACCTGAAGGTAAGTAGTATTTGACGGACGTTTTAAAATGAATTAGTAGTTAGTGTAAAACTGTGCATTTACGGGGAAACAGCGGAGCGTTTTCAAAATGTTTTCGGTCCACACTAAAACGCAAAGCCGGTGTTTTCAAATTCCTCCGATTTGAAGAGCGTTCTTGAAAAGCTCCGAGTTGTCGACGGAAGGCCTAACCGTAGAAATAAAGCTGCGTTTTCAAACTCCTCCGGCGTAGTGTGGACGGGCTTGAGACTCTTGCACTTTGTACTCCAAGAGCGCTTGCTCGCGCGCTAACAATGCTTCGATTCCATGTTAACACTGGCTTCATTACTTCGTCACGACATCGCACAGGTTGTCACGGAAAATCAACACTCAAATAGTCTCCAAATTTAAAATGGAAGGAAAATGATATATGACGTGTTCGTCTTTTCCTCCCTCTCTCCTTCCATCCCTTTGGCTCCTTTTGACCTTGTAGGTGCGCATGTATGTAAACATAGATAGATAACTGAGATAGATGAATCGTTTATTGAAAAAAATTACACCTCGCAGTCATGCCACTAATCTAATCGAATTGGGATTAGAAGGATTGCGATTCTCACAAAGCACCATAATGTCACAAATTTTTGAGCGCAGCAAAAACAGGTGAAAAGTTAAAACGCTTAATCGTTCCCACCATACCAACCAGTATACGGCGTTTTTTCAGGCGGTCATATTGGTGTTCGGAGACATTAGAAATTCTGTGAGAAAAGAACTCGTTTCTTAAAGAACAGCAATTTCATTGTTGGGAACATCATCCTGGCTTCATGTAAAAACCCCAAAAAACAACTTTATTAGTAGAAATTTCCATTTGCATTTGGTATTTTGCTACTGGTGACCCCGTCCACGCTACGCCGAAGAAATATAAAAGCGGCGTTTTACTTCTTCGGTTAGGTCTTCCGTCCACACCAATCCGCCACGAAAGCGGAGTTTTTCAGAAATGCTCTTCAAACCGGAGGAATTTGAATACGTGTGAGCTTTGCGTTTCAGTGTGGACGGAAAACATTTTGAAAGCTCTTTTGAAAGCGATGACATTACTGTAATCATGATACTCCTCATGGCCGAATTCTACTTTTACTCAAACACGAATATAAAATGACTGGTGATTGCTGCGTTTTCATATTTCTCCTACAATAGGTAGTGCGGATGATTGGAAACATTTGATGCATTCCTTCCGTTTTCAGATTCTTCCGGCTTAGTGTTGTGGAGGATTTAAAGGTAAAATTTACTGCATAACACGCGTAAAACGTTATCCATATGATAATGGTGTCACAACCATTATCAGGTTTCACGATGCATTTTCAAAATACAAGAGTAGAGATACTACTCAGTGTCACAAGATACTCACAAGGGACTCACAAGGGCTCGCATAGTTTCACAAGTTATCATGAAGTGTCATTGTTTTTAAGTCTGATTTGCGCACGTGCGACAAGATCGAGTTTGCAAGCGCTAATTGCCGGTCCTCATCAAAAAAGAGGTATATTTTTCTTATAAAATTAGAGCAATATCTTCCTCAAAGCGATCTACTAAGTAATTCAATGAATCGAGTCGTGAGTGGTAACTTATTAACCCAAGATTTGCTAGAAGTGTGCGCACTTTTACACAGGGGTCAGGAGTGCAGAGCATCCATAGCCATGTCACACACACCCCTCTTGTCACTTGATTTGAGGTTAACTGCTTCACGCAGTTCACCGATTGGAGGGATTAAAAGATCGAAATTAGGTATTCTTGAGAATGGCCTTGGCCTTTGCAATGCACGTGATGGGCGTCAGGAAGTTATAAGCAGGAGAGATCCCATCTTTTCCCTCTGCGGGATCCTGTATACATTTACATACAGACCTCACATGCATTGAGATATAAATACATCAACCGGTCTGTATCAGCGCAACAACTGAAATTCTATTTAAAAACACATCCCAGACATTTAGAAAGATTCCGGCTAATCGTTGGCTAGGAGGCTTTCAAACGTTCTCATCTGAATGTTGCTGTAGAATATGTGTTTTTTGCTTTTTTATCAGTCACAACAAACGTTTTAGGTCTTACTGTCAAAATATGGAAGTTAGTGGCCAGCGATTGACAAGCGTCCCCTCTTTGTGACGAGGGGCGATGGCAATACAATCCTAGCCTTGTATTATACAGAAACCTAAGTAAGCTTGTTTTCTGGCCTGAATCTAGAATTTACCAACATTTTGTTGTTGTTTATAATCTTGTTAAGCCTATCACGGTCTACTAAAATCAACACCACCAAGCAAGAGTGTCATCGTTGTCAAGGCTGAAAATCGACATGGTCTCAGAAGCGGAAAGAAAGATGTTGTACCACGTTTTAACACAGTTTACACGAAGCATTCTATTGCACATAGGGGCTCGATCATTTGGAATGCCCTTTCACACAAAAACGTAAATATAAGCAATCTCAGGTCTTTTTGCCATACGGGGGGAAGAAATAATATTATCTTAAAAATTAATACATCTCTCAGTTACTACGCCCCCTGTGATTAGGACGGGTTGGTTCCTTGCCACAGATCGTTGTTGCGGCTGATGCAGTTTAGCCAACGTATCCGGGGGGATTTTTCGTAGAGTTGTGTTGAGGAAGGTCTGCACTTTCTTTATGGTTGCCACGGTTGTCCTCAGTCCACGTTCATGATCAATAGAGTAGGACAGGTTTGACGTTGCTATTGAAGATCCCGATCTTAGTCTGTAGTGTCAGTTCTTTGGAACTCCAGAAGTTCTTCAACTATAGAAAGGTTGCTCTTGCTTTCACGACCCTGGCTATATTGTCAGTCCTCGTGCCCTCCTATTGTCCGCTACACTGCCCAGATTGGTGAAGGCATCCACCTCTTCCAGAGGTTTGCCTTCCAGCCGTACTGACTCGGCATTCATTCATTCATTCGTTCGTTCGTTCGTTCGTTCGTTCGTTCATTCATTTTGTTGTGTAAGCCTTTCCCTTTTTGATGTGAAGGCGAATTTAGGTGGAAAAGGCTTCCACACTGTTGAACGTCTGAGCAACGCAGTTGTCGATGCCTGTGAGATAGAAGTGTTAGGTCGTCTGCAAAGTCGAGTTCATCCAGCTGCATCCAAAGTGTCCACTGGATTCCAATTCGTGCTTTTGCTGTGAACGGGGTTCGTGGATGTTCTCATTATGCAATCAATCAATGCTCCTGCCAGTGAGAGCTCTCCCCTCGTAGGAGTTACGACTGATGATGACAATCTATACTGCCATATCCCATGGTGTCGGAGAAGCTTCCAAAGGGTATCCGTGTCCGCACTGTCGAATCATTTTCAAAATCGACGAAATTGATGCACTGAGGCAGTCGTACCACTTACTCGGCTGTTATGTCCGCAGTGTAACGATTTGGTCCACACAGAATACTTGCGGCAGTCAGCTTGCTGGTCTCCATGTCGAGCGTCGACATCACTTTGCATCCTGTTCAGCATGATTGTGTAACTATAAATTGTGTAAATTGTGATTGAAAGAAACTGTACAAAGGTAATACAGGTTCTGTCTTTGTTTGATTTATAGACATCCAGTAAAATACCTATATGCAAGATGCCAAATGCGGACGAAAATTCTCCGTTGATCTCAGAGAACAGTGATCTCCTTTCTACATCTCATGGGGCCTGCAGTAACTCTTCTGTTAACAATCGCAATCAGATTATGGGACGTGGCCGAAAGTCCCTCGTAGTTACCTGCATTCTTGTAACAGAGCTATGTGAGCGCCTAACCTACTATGGACTGAGAGCAAATCTACTGTTATTCTCCAGTACTGAGTTGAATCTTGATCCTCCTTGGCCATCAACTATTTGTTACTTGCTTTCAGGTTGGTACATTAACTTTTCTGTTTCAGGCGTAACTAGGTAAGTGTAGTAGCCAAATGGTTGGCGTTCTGGATTCCAGATTGTGCGATCCAGATTCAAATCATGGCCGGTGTCATACTGTTGTGTTCTTGAGAAAGACATTTTACTCTCATACTGCCTCTTTACACTTAGCAGTATAAATGAGTATCGGCAAATTGTTGAGACGACCCGACAGAATACTAGACTGGCATTCATCCAGGAGGTGTAGTAAACGTATTCGTAACCCCTTCTTGCCACAAAAACAGTGAAGAAGTGAAGGCCAAGATCTACGAGGCTTCACATCTTACGTTATTTAGAACACCAGCTGAAGCAAGATAACAGGAATCAAGTTGAAAAAAGTAGTGATATTCAGGAAACCACTTAGAAAGTCATTCAATAATCTGTAATTATCTATTTCACCAGAAATCTTGGAAAATTTCGCCCATGTAGTGTTTTGACGATATAGTGCTTTGCTGTTTCTTTTCCTTCAGGAACGTGCTATCTTGTTCCCCTTCTGGCGGGATGGATGGCCGACACGTACACGGGCCGGTTCAACATGATTTATGGAAGCTCTTTGCTTTATCTTGTGGGAACTCTTCTATTTGTCCCAGTTGCCATGGGAGATGATATGATTCAAACATTATTTCATACCAAAGCCACTCATAACGAAACAATGAGATTGATATACTTCGGACTGGCCCTGCTAATGATCGCATTCAGCACCGGAGGAATCAAGGCCAATGTCTCACTATTTGGAGCGGACCAAGTTGAACAAGATGGACAAAGGGCTGTTCAGTCATTCTTTAACTGGTTTTACTTTATCATCAATGTTGGATCTTTAATAGCCGTTACAGTGGTTGTAGGAGTTCAACAATCAAATGTGTTTTATGGCTATTGTATTCCAGCCTGTACAATGTTTATCGCTGTTATCGTGTTTCTTGCGGGTCGTAACTATTACATAACCAAATCGCCAGGAGGCAGCCAACTCACTGACACTGCAAAAATAGTCTG
This sequence comes from Orbicella faveolata, assembly GCF_042242905.1. Lineage (NCBI taxonomy): Eukaryota > Metazoa > Cnidaria > Anthozoa > Scleractinia > Merulinidae > Orbicella > Orbicella faveolata. The sequence goes on from NW_028301576.1 coordinate 14,081,895, forward strand.
TGAAGCAGTGCGAAATCGCAAGCAGAATGCAGGGACGTGGCTGGAGGGGGCAAAGAGGAGATACGGAGGGAAGTTCGGTGAGGTAGAAGTTGAAGATGTCAAGGCATTGTTGAGAGTTATTGCTATCTTTGGTCTGTTCGTTTTTTACTGGACAATTTTCTCACAGGTTGGATTTCAATTTAAGTTTTCATTTAATACATTTATCATCCAGTGTAGACTGCATTCACTAAGGACGTAGTCAGTATCTTCTAATGTGGGGTCTCAGGCTTCTATCGCCCGGTGCCACAGGCGGTAAACGGCGTGTATCACGGAATTCTACGTGATACACCTAAAAAAATGAAGGGGTAAAAATTTGATCATAGTTCCACTTTAAAATTAGTTTGTAAGGCTGCAAGCACTAATTAACCAACATGCACAGCAAGGTATTGTTTCTTTTGTGATTGCTGGGCTGGGCTGTTGTTGTTGTTTATTTGTTATTGCTTTTCATGTTGCAGATGCCGACAACGTTCCTCATTCAAGCAACCTACATGAGACTAGAATTTGATGAATTTACAATTCCAGCGGCATCCTTGTCACTTTTCGATATCGTTGCTGTGCTTGTGTTGATTCCCATTTTTGATCATGTTTTTTATCCTCTTCTCAATTACTGCGGCATTAATTTTACTCCTCTGCGGCGTATCGGTGTTGGAATGCTGTTAATATCTGCATCTGTCATTGTGGCTGGAGTGGTTGAGATACAACGAAGGAATACATGGATAGATGGCGGGTTTTGTATACAAACAGTGTTTGGCGAAAGCCGCAATGCTTCAAGTGTAAATGTTTTTTGGCAAATCCCACAATTTGTGTTAATTGGATCCAGTGAGGTGCTTCTGGTTATCACAGGTTAGCAAATCCTTCACTTTAGGACATTAATGATAAATTGAAATGTTTTTATTTTCATGTTTCCTCTTGGCATCGTGTAACTACGGTACTGTAATTAATTTCACATAGTAAATCTATGCTACAATCACAGGATACCCTGAACCTGTGACCGCCACCTTGAGATCAGTTCACTTTGCCAACTTGCAACTGATATATTACTCATATTCTTGTTATTATTGAAAATAGTATTTAAAGTAAGATCGTATTGTGGAGTCTTGTGGAGGTGTTACGCTTCTGGGTAAGCTGCAAAGATAACTGATTGCGGAGGACAGAAACTAAACTGAATTGAGATTTAGAGTGTGTTAGTTTGTGGAGTTGAGAGGCGCGATGGCCTCATGGTTAGTGCGTTCGTCTCCGGATCGAGCGGTCCGGGTTCGAGCCCTGGCCGGGGATCGACATTGCGTTGTGTTCTTGGGCAAGACACTTTACTCGCACATTGCCTCTCTCAACCTAGGTTTATAAATGGCTATCGGCGAACGTAATGCTTGGGGTAGTCCTGTGATGGACTAGCATCCCACACAAGGTGGAGTAGAAATAGTCCTAGTCGCTTCATGTACAGAAATCGGGATAAGCAGGCCAAGTGGCCTGATGGGCCACTTGGCCTCTATGCAGGCTTTACCTTTACCATTACCTAGTTTGTCGAGTGAAGAAAGCCAGAGAATCCAGAGAAAAATCGATGGACAAGCAACAACAACAAAGCTAACCCACATAATTATGACTTAGAGCTCAGGAATCCAACTTGGGCCACACTGGTAGCAAGCGACCTTGAGCGCTGTTATGACTGCACCACTCCTCCCCTCTGTAATTGACTTTGTTCATTCTCCTCCACAGGACTTGAGTTTGCCTATTCCCAAGCCCCCCAGAGTCTTCAAGGACTGGTGATGGGTGCTTTTCTTATCACAAGTGCACTTGGAAACTATGTGGCAAATGTTCTTGTTACCATAGTGAGAGCGGCTAGCAACGGTGATTGGTATCCAAGTAAAGATCCCAATCAAGGACACATGGAGTATTTCTACTTCCTGTTGTCTGGATTGATGCTGATCAATTTTGTTGTTTTCCTGTACATTGCTTCCTCATACAAGTACAAGACTGTGCCCAAGAGAACAAAGGAGACTGCAAAAGACTTGGATACAGGCCAACCGGCTGATGGTGATCCATCTGTATGATGGGGACAAGACATGCCAACGGAGAGGTATCTTAACTGGAACATACAGGATTTTGTACTGTGGAGATGGCTAACAATAATTAATTATTGAAGACAAGTATTACGACAGTTTTTATTGAATTTTTAAGTATTCTTGGAAGGCTGCTTTTTAATTACAAATTCTGGGTATTAGCTTTTTATATTTACAGTAGAATCCCAATTTTTCGAACCTCTAAGGGAAATGAAAATTGGTTCGAAAAATCGGATAGTTGGAGAAATCGGGGGTAAAATTACGGTGTTCGAATGAGGGGAGGGAAACAACATTTGGTTGGAGTTATCAGGAGGTTCGAGAAAATGAGGGTTTGAGAAATCGAGATTCCACGGTATGCAAAGAATGGCAATTTCTGGGGTGGTAGGGGGAAACTGACAATTCATTTAAATGTCCCATAGTAAGAGCAAACAAGAATTTCAAGAAAAATGCCCCACACCGGGGCTTATCCTGCAAAAGGGTTGACACATGTAAAATCCAAGATAAGTACATGTAAGTTTGAGGATCAAGCTATAAAAAAATCTTTAGAGAATTAGAGAATAATTTTGCCAAAAAAAACGTGTAATTAGGATAGTGAACAAGAACATATCTTTTGAGAACCTTTACTTGCTTAAATTGAATTAAACTATCAAGTAGTCATTTTGGTACAACTACATCAATTTATGTTTTTTTCAAGAATTCTATCCTTCAAAAACTTGAAAAGAAAATTATATTTATGAAAACGATATATATTTTGAGTGAAGCCATTAGGTGTAAAGAAATTTTCACACTGTAGTCAACCAATAAACTAGATCTTGTCAGGATAACCATACGTTATCAAAGACAAATCATGAGCACATTTTTTTTTTTAGTTCACTGAAACTTTTTTTTCTGAAACAAATGCAGAATGTGTGCACAAACGGAAAAACAGTCTCCTAAGCAGGAATCCCATATAATAAGGACCGGGGTTCTCGTCGTACTTTTAGGGGTAAAAAAGCGGTGCTAGTACCTCTTAGGGTGTTCAGCCCCTGGTTCAGCCTCAAAAGGTCCTCAGCGAGAGCTTTTTTGTAACATTTTAGGGCATTGAGCTGAAACAAATATGTATTATGAGGTAATGTGTTGTTTTGGAATTGGTACCTCTCGGAAGAAACAAAGTTCAAGCCACGCCCACAAAACAGGATAACAGGATACCTCTGAGGGTTGCTTTTCAAAATTTCCAACGAACACTCCACTCCTTTTATATGGAGTTCCCCCCCCGCCCGGATTCGAACCCGGACCGCTCGATCAGTAGAGTACATTTAACAAGAACGCCACCGCGCCTCCACAAGCTAACTTACCTTAAGGTGAAAAGAAATGCCAACACTTCCGCAGGCTTTGAGGATTTTTAAGAAACTTAAAAACTCGTATTGGATTGTCAGACAAACGGGAGACTCGCGCTGACAATGCTAGACTATTCATCGCCCCCTAGTTTCTCGAATTTTTATTTTATCGTTAACGGGGGTAGAATAGCGAGAGAACTGAACGGCAGTGCAAAACGGGAGACGTGATAGGGTAGGGGGGTGCTTTGTCACGACATCGCAACAAGGCCAGTTATGGAAATAAACGCTCACTATTAAACGCGTTGTGAGGCAGTTTTACAGACTTTCCCGTAAAACTGTGAACACCAGAGAAAATTTCCAACCGCCAAAGCGCAACATGGATTAGTCACGACTTGACACGAAACAACGAGTGGCTTTTTCTTCCACGACTAATCTTCAATTTTACCGTTTTCAAATACTCCGCAGTCCGCACGGATGTGATATACGCGTTTGTTTTCCCTTCACAAAGGAAACACATCATGTCTTCAAAGATATTAGGTATATTAGTCAGAGTAAGGCGTTATATATCATTAAATACATTAAAAACCGTTTGTAACGCTCTGATCTATCCACATACGACATACTGTAATATTCTTTGGGCAAGTACATATGAAACAAAGCTCACAGGGTATTTACAAAATTCAAAAGAAAATTATTAGAATTATGACATTCTCAAACTGTAGACAAGAATCGAGACCACTATTTCAATCATTGGGACATCTGAACAAACACGAGTTAAATTTTTACCTCATAGCGATATTTATGCATTCCTGTCTATGGAAATTTACCCTCAGTCTTCAAAGACTATTTTTCAACAAATGACACAATGTATAATACCAGATCTTCAAGGAAATTACATATAAACTATCAAAGAACGAATTATGGAAAATTCTCAATTAAATATAAAGGAGCAGAAATATGGAATAGTTTACCAACCAAATTAAACGATATTAAGTCAAAATATATTTTTAGGAAAAAAATCAAGCAATTTATTTAACAAGAGCATGATTTTTATCTAGAAGAAGCGTAAGGTCAAATACGAGCCGTTTAATTTTCTTTAAATTATTGAACAATGTCGCTACACCTCTGTGTAATCAAGCCACCATTACTAGTTTATCATTAAAAACTTTGTAGTATTGAAAGGGAGATCTCCTCGTAGAAAAGCGATAACAAGCTAGAGATCTTCCTGCTACTTAATATCTGCTATATTCTTCTTAAGTGATGTAAATAAGATTTGAGTGGCAAATAATGTAATTGTCGAAAACAGTTTTAATAACGTTCTAACGTTCCAAGTCGTGAGGAAAACACGGAAAGGTGTTAGGTTAAATCACAGGTGGCAAGATTTAAATTTGTCTATTGTCATGTGCTTGTCAGGTGGAAAATCACTTCTTCGGCTCTGTCTTCGGTGTAATGTTTACGGAAACGTCTGTTGAGCCGAAGACATTTGGAGTGGCTTAGGCATTTACTGGTCGGCTAAATGTCAAAATTCTACAACATTAATTTTGAAGAAAGTAAAAAAACTTACCTGGAATCGGTCGACGCCATAATTCAACACGAAGCTCAAGGCGATGTCAGCTGAGCGCGGGAAAGTAGCCGATGACGTCAGTGTCAGTGGCCAGCAATCGGTTAGAAGAGTTTCACAGCAGGCAAACGTAAAAATCCAACGCCTCTTCCGGTTTTCGCCGCCTCGAACTTCCTATTCTTTTTTTACACGAAAATGTACAAGGCTTTCCCAGGAAAACTAATTAAAAATCACTGGGAAACAAAACGATAGTATGAAGTCTGCAGTCTGCAAATGTCAGACAACGCCAAAAAATCACGCGTACGCTTGCCTTATTTTTAGAACATGGTATAATGGTTCATAAGCCACCATGGCTAAGCCAGTGAAAACTCTTGAATTGCATTATCGAATGATCTAGTTTTTAATAAAAGGGAATACCCCCGGGCGTTCTTTTCTCTGTTGCAAAGTTTGTGAAGAATAAAAACGCCACATGTCATTTTCCTATCATTTTAACCGGCTAAGTTAGTGTTTATTTTTCGTCTCAAGCCTTGTGAGAATGTCGTGACAAAGTTCACACCGAGCTTCATTACCAGTATGAGTCTCACATGATCGTTCGTACATTCGTATCGGCTGTTTCACACGAGGTATATATCTATTTTCTTGCAAATGTTCAACGTGTGTTGTAGTGTTGACAGTTCTATAAACCTAAAGGTAAGTAGTATTTGACGGACGTTTTAAAATGAACTAGTAGTTAGTGAAAAACTGCATTTACGGGGAAACAGCGGAGCGTTTTTAAAATGTTTTCGGTCCACACTAAAACGCAAAGCCGGTGTTTTCAAATTCCTCCGATTTGAAGAGCGTTCTTAAAAAGCTCCGCGTTGGTGATGGGTTAATGTGGACGGAAAGCCTAACCGTAGAAATAAAGCTGCGTTTTCAAATTCCTCCGACCTAATGTGGAAGGGGCCTGAAACTCTGGCACTTCCTACTCCAAGAGCGCTTGCTCGCACGCTAACAATGCTTCGATTCCATGTAAACGCTGGTCTTGTTACTTCGTCACGACATCGCACTGGCTGTCACGGAAAATTAACACTCAAATAGTCTCCAAATTTAAAATGGAAGGAAAATGATATATGACGTGTTTCGTCTTTTCTTCCTTCTCTCCTTCCATCCCCTTGCTCCTTTTGACCTTGAATCGTTTATTAAAAAATACACACCTCGTAGTCATGCGAACGAATTGTGTTTGGAAGTTACATGCCACTAATTTAAATAGTTTAGATAGAGAGCCTCAGCAACGAGGACGGTGACGCGAAGGACGACGCCCATTAAGACACGAAATTTATCTTTTAACCTGAAATTTTGCAGTATCTGTTCCGTGTCTGTCTTCTAAAACCTTGCTCAAGCTAAATATATTATGGCACCGTTCAATTTCACAACAAAATACGAAAAATTAGTGGTCGCAGTTCACGTTCTCAAAAATACAGCGAACTTGGTCATTTGATGCTGTTGTTTGCAGACGACGGATAAGAAACATACAAAGATTTATAAGGCACGTGCGCAGCCGTTTTTGCCAGGCCAGGTATGTGGTCACACAATTTAGTATGCAGTTGGATTCCGCCTGTAAGCTTAAACAATGGCAAACACTAATTGTGCTTTAGGTGCAGTCGACAAAAGAATTAATTAAACATTCATTTCTACCATGGATGGATGCTTTAGTATATTGCCAACGAGGTAAAGAAATACTGCTCCTGATCGCTCCGCGTGACAAATTCGAGAATCCCAAAAAATAACACTCATGTTCGATTTGGGATTAGAGGATTGCGATTCTCACAAGGTATTATAATGGCAAAAGTTTTTTGAGCGCAGCAAAAACAGGTAAAAAGTAAAACGCTTAAATGTTTCTACAGTAAAGACCAGTATACAGCGTTTTTTCACGGTGGTCATATTGTTCTTCGGGGACAATAGGAATTCTGTAAGAAAAGAGGCCATTGCTTAAAGAAGAGCAATTTCATTGTTGGGGAACGTCACCCTGGCTTCATGTAAAAACCCCAAAAAATAAGTTTATTAAGAGAAATTGCCATTTGCATTTGGTATTGTGCTACTAAGGCACCGTCCACCGTCCACGCCGGAGGATTATGGAAAATATGAGAAATTTGAAAGCGGAGCTTTACTTCTTCGGTTAAGTTTACCGGAAGAATTTGGCTAGGTGGACATTGCGTTTTAGTGTGGACGGAAAACATTTTGAAGGCTTTTCGAAAACAATACACTACTATAATCACGATACTCCCCTAGCCGAGTTTTACTCAAACAAGAATATAAAATGACTGGTGATTGTCGCGTTTTCATATTTCTTCTACAATAGATAGTGCGGATGATTGGAAATAATTGATCTGTTCTCTCCGTTTTCAAATTCTTCCGGCGTAGTGCTGTTGAGGATTTTAAGGTAAAATTTACTCGATAACACGTGTAAAACGTTATGCATATGATAAAAATGTCACAACCATTATCAGGTTTTACGCTGCATTTTCAAAGTATTACAAGAGTATACAAGGTGTCACAAGATACTACTCAGTGTCACAAGGTACTCACAAGGGCTCGCATAGTTTCACAAGTTATCATAAAGTGTCATTGTTTTAAGTCTGTGATTTGCGCACGTGCGACAAGATTGAGTTTGCAAGTGCTAATTGCCGGTCCTCATCAAAAAAGAGGTATATACATTTTTTTATATAAAATTAGAGCAATATCTTCCTCAAAGCGATCTACCAAGTAATCTAATGAATCGAGTCGTGACTGGTAACTTATTAACCCAAGATTTGCTAGAAGTGTGCGCACTTTTAAATGGGGGTCAGGAGTGCAAAGCATCCATAGCCATGTCACACACACCCCTCTTGTCACTTGATTTGAGGTAAAGTGCTTCACGCAGTTCACCGATTGGAGGGATTAAAAGATCGAAATTAGATATTCTTGAGAATGGCCTTGGCCTTTGCAGTGCACGTGGTGGACGACAGGAAGTTATAAGAAGGAGAGATCCCATCTTTTCCCTCTGCGGGATCCTGTATACATTTACATACAGACCTCACATGCATTGAGATATAAATACATCAACCGGTCTGTATCAGCGCAACAACTGGAATTCTATTTAAAAACACATTGCAGACAATTAGAAAGATTCCGGCTAATCGTTAGCTAGGGAGGCTTTCAAACGTTCTCATCTAAATGTTGATGAGGAATATGTGTTTTTGCTTTTCTGTATCAGTGACAAAGAAACGTGTTAGGTCTTAATCTCAAAATATGGAAGTTAATGGCAAGCGATTGCCTGGCGTCCCCTCTTTGTGACGATGGGCGTGTGATGATATGTGCTTGAAATGCACTTCCGGTGACGTAATCAGCATGTGAGCCATCATGCTTTGCGATCTTTTGTATGCAGTTCCTGCCGTGTTGTTTAGATATCAAAAGCAAATAAGAAGCGACATCGCCTCCTTTATAGCTCGCGGCTATTAGAGGGCGGTGGCAATAAAATCCTGGCCTTTTATTATACAGAAACCGAGGTAAGCTTGGTTTTAGAATTGACCAACACTGTGTTGTTGTTTATAATCTCGTTAAGTCTATCAGTCTCCTAAAATCAACACCACCAAGCATGAATGTCATCGTTGTCAACTGAAGCTGAAAATCGACATGGTCTCAGGAACGGAAATAAAGTCGTTGTACCACGTTTTTACACAGTTTTCATGAAGCATTCTACTGCACATAGGGGTTCGATCATTTGGAATGCCCTTTCACATAAAAACGTAAATATAAGCAATCTCAGGTCTTTTTGTCATACGGGGAGAAGCAAGAATATCTTAAAAATTAATATATATAGACATGTATCTCAGTCACTACGCGTGCTGTGGTTAGGACGGGTTGGATGTTTGGCACAGTTCGTTGTTGCGGCTGATGCAGTTTCAAAATCGACGAAATTGATGCACTGAGGCAGTCATACCAGTTACTCGGCTGTTATGTCCGCAGTGTAGCGATTTGGTCCACACAGGATACTTGCGGCAGTCAGCTTGCTGGTCTCCATGTCGAGTGTCGACATCACTTTACATCCTGTTCAGCATGATTGTGTAACTATAAATTGTGTAAATTGTGATTGAAAGAAACTGTACAAAGGTAATACAGGTTCTGTCTTTGTTTGATTTATAGACATCCAGTAAAATACCTATATGCAAGATGCCAAATGCGGACGAAAATTCTCCGCTGATCTCAGAGAACAATGATCTCCTTTCTACATTTCATGGGGCCTGCAGTAACTCTTCTGTTAACAATCGCAATCAGATTATGGGACGTGGCCGAAAGTCCCTCGTAGTTATCTGCATTCTTGTAACAGAGCTATGTGAGCGCCTAACCTACTATGGACTGAGACTAAATCTACTGTTATTCTCCAGTACTGAGTTGAATCTTGATCCTCCTTGGCCATCAACTATTTCTTATTTGCTTTCAGGTTGGTACATTGACTTTTCTTTTTCACATTTAACTAGGTATGTGTAGTAGCCAAATGGTTGGCGTTCTGGATTCCAGATTGTGCGATCCAGATTCAAATCATGGCCGGTGTCATACTGTTGTGTTCTTGAGAAAGACATTTTACTCTCCCACTGCCTCTTTACATTCAGCAGTATAAATGGGTACCGGCAAATTGTTGAGACAACCTGACAGAATACTAGACTGGCATTCGTGCAGGGGGTGTAGCAAACGTATTCGTAACCCCTTCTTGCCTCAAAAACAATGAAGAAGTAAAGGCCAAGATCTACGAGGCTTCACATCTTACGTTATTTAGAACACCAGCTGAAGCAAGATAACAGGAATCAAGTTGAAAAAAGTATTGATATTCAGGACACCACTTAGAAAGTCACTGAATAATCTGCAATTATGTTTCACCTGAAATCTTGCAAAATTTAGTCCATGTAGTGTTTTGACGATACATTGTTTTGTTGTTTCTTGTCCTTCAGGAACGTGCTATCTTGTTCCCCTTCTGGCAGGATGGCTGGCCGACACGTACACGGGCCGGTTCAACATGATTTATGGAAGCTCTTTGCTTTATCTTGTGGGAACTATTCTACTTGTCCCAGTTGCCATGGGAGATGATATGATTCAAACATTATTTCATACCAAAGCCACTCATAACGAAACAATGAGATTGATATACTTCGGACTGGCCCTGCTAATGATCGCATTCAGCACAGGAGGAATCAAGGCCAATGTCTCACTATTTGGAGCGGACCAAGTTAAACAGGATGGACAAAGGGCTGTTCAATCATTCTTTAAATGGTATTACTTTATCATCAATGTTGGATCTTTAATAGCCGCTACAGTGGTTGTAGGAGTTCAACAATCAAATGTGTTTTATGGCTATTGTATTCCAGCCTGTACAATGTTTATCGCTGTTATCGTGTTTCTTGCGGGTCGTAACCATTACGTAACTAAACCGCCAGGAGGCAGCCAACTCACTGACACTGCAAAAATAGTCTGTGAAGCAGTGCGAAATCGCAAGCAGAATGCAGGGACGTGGCTGGAGGGGGCAAAGAGGAGATACGGAGGGAAGTTCAGTGAGGTAGAAGTTGAAGATGTCAAGGCACTGTTGAGAGTTATCGCTATCTTTGGTCTGTTCGTTGTTTACTGGACAATTTTCTCACAGGTTGGATTTCAATTTAAGTTTTCATTTCATACATTTATCATCCAGTGTAGACTGCATTCACTAAGGGCGTAGTCAGTATCTTCTAATATGGGGTCTCAGGCCTCTCTCGCCCAGTGCCACAGGCGACTAGCTTTTGCCTTTGGGGGACTGGAAAAATTTATTAGTTTTTCGTATACGCTTATGGACTGAGCATCCACTAAGGATTTCATGGTTAGGAACTTTTAGGGTCTTTGTAATTTTTTTTAGACCACAGCCTTATGTCTTACCCTAGTATATGGTTGAAATTGATGGAATGTTCCTTCCTCTCCCTTATTTCATTATTATGTAAAATTTAAATTCTGGTTAAAATTAGTTTGTAAGGCTGTAAGCACTAATTAACCAACATGTACAGTAAGCTATTGTTTCTTTTGTGATTGCTGAGGTCGGTGTTTTATTGTTACGATTGCTATTGTTGTTGTAGTTGTTTATTTGCTATTGTTGTTCGTGTTGCAGATGCAGACAACGTTCCTCATTCAAGCAACCTTTATGAGACTAGAATTTGACAAATTTACAATTCCAGCGGCATCCTTGTCAGTTTCCGCTATCGTTGCTGTGCTTGTGTTGATTCCCATTTTTGATCAGGTTGTTTATCCTCTTGTCAGTTACTGCGGCATTAATTTTACTCCTCTGCGGCGTATTGGTGTCGGAATGCCGTTAGCATCTGCGTGTGTCATTGTGGCTGGAGTGGTTGAGATACAACGAAGGAATGCATGGATAGATGGCGGGTTTTGTATACAAACAGTGTTTGACGAAAGCCGCAATGCTTCAAGTGTAAATGTTTTTTGGCAAATCCCACAATTTGTATTAATTGGATCCAGTGAGGTGCTTATGGTTGTCACAGGTAGGCAAATCCTATACTTCACAACATTAATGACAAATTGAAATGTTTTATTTTCATGTTTTCTCTTGGCATCGTGTAACTACAGTACTGTAATTAATTTCACAAAGTAAATCTATGCTACAATCACAGGATTCAAACCCGCGACCGCCACCTTCAGATCAGTTCACTTTGCCAGCTTACAACTGATATATTACTCATATTCTGACTTATTATTGAAAATAATAAGTCAGAATAATATTGAAAGTAAAATCGTATGGTGGAGTCTTGTGGAGGTGTTACACTTCCGGCTAAGCCGCAAAGATAACTGATTGCGGAGGACAGAAACTATACTGAATTGAAATTTAGAGTGTGTTAGTTTGTGGAGTTGGGAGGCGCGGACGTCTCTGGATCGAACGGTCCGGCTTCGAGCCCTGGCCGGGCACATTGCGCTGTGTTCTTAGGCAAGACACTTTACTCTCACAGTGCCTCTCTCCAACTAGGTTTATAAATGGGTATCGGTGAACGTAATGCTTGGGGTAGCCCTACAATGGACTAGCATCCCATCCAAGGGAGGGGTGATAGAAATACTCCTAGTATCAGGATAAGCTCCGGCCTGATGGGCAACTTGGCTCGTATGCAGACTTTACCTTTACCATTACCTAGTTTGTCGCGTGAAGAAAGCCAGAGAATCCAGAGAAAAATCGAAGGACAAACAACAACAACAAAGCTAACCCACATAATTATGACTTATAGCTCAGGAATCCAACCTGGGCCACATTGGTAGGAAGCGACTTTGAACACTTTCATGACTGCACCACTCCTCCCCTGTGTAATTAACTTTGTTCACTCTCCTCCACAGGACTTGAGTTTGCCTATTCTCAAGCCCCCCAGAGTCTTCAAGGACTGGTGATGGGTGCTTTTCTTTTCACAAGTGCACTTGGAAACTATGTGGCAAACGTTCTTGTTATCATAGTGAGAGCTGCTAGCAAGAGTGATTGGTATCCAAGTGAAGATCCCAATCAAGGACATATGGAATATTTCTACTTCCTGTTGTCTGGATTGATGCTGATCAATTTTGTTGTTTTCCTGTACATTGCTTCCTCATACAAGTACAAGACTGTGCCCAAGAAAACAAAGGAGATTGCAGAAGACTTGGACACAGGCCAACCGGCTGATGGGGATCCATCTGTATGATGGGGACAAGACATGGCCGCGAAGAGGTGTCTCAACTGGAATATGCAGTATGTTGTACTGTGGAGAGAGATTTAACAATAATTATAACTGACATGTATTAACGATTAAGTGTTTTCATTTTATTTTTAGGTATCCTTGGAAGGCTGCCCTTTAATTGCAAACGCTGGGCGTCAGCTTTTTCTATATCCGTATATACAAAAAGTGTCAAATCCTTAGGTGTGTGTGGGGGGGGGGGGGAGGGGGGAGGGGAAGGCGTCCCATAGTAAGAGCAAACAAGAAGGACAAAAAAAAGATTTGCTAAGATGCTGCAGTCCCTGTTTGAAAATCTGAAAAAGACTAGAAAATTTTGGACCCAGAGACCGAGAGAAACACACACAAACGAGACAATGTGACTCATCTTTAATAAAACTAGGACTCTGCGATTTTGAAA